>NC_079386.1:15723051-15878051 GCF_021018895.1 Seriola aureovittata
GCTGGCAAATTCAGAACAGGCTGCACAAATGCATAAAAATAAAGGCTGCACTGATTTGAATAACCTGGGTTTCTGGCAAAAAACACAAGAGCTCTGAGACCAAAACCCAGCATCTGGACCCAAATGGTACGGCCAAATCACAGATTAAAACCTGACCCAAGAGCGTGTCTTTGCTTTGTTTTGATCCATCTTCCCGCTGGACTTTGGACGTCTACCTGCAGCATGTGTCACACAGACGACTGACCCGGTCAGACAGACAAATGTCTGAACAAAAAAACAACTTTAATCCAGTATGTGAGCAACAGATTTAGAATTTTAAGAAGTTTAATATCGCTCCTTCCCTGAATCTTCCTTCACTATGGCACCAGACAAGCCTGTGCTATATGTAGTATACTGACGCCACCTTACAGGGTTTCTGGGTATTGAAGTTTTTCCACTGCCATTCAGAGCTGTTGGGTGTAATTAAATTGACAGATATAAAACATAAAATAGTCTAATTTTCTTTCATTTAGGGCTTTTATTACCAATGCTCTGTGCATTCAATGTAAACATGCACAAAAAGATTTGCATTCATGCACACCTGCGTCTGAGGAGCAGTTTCCTGTTCCATCAGCGGCTGTAAATAAACGCATTTGGTCTTTGTGTCGCTTCCCATTAAAGCTGCTTCTTCTCACACAAACATACACACAAATTTTGCCAACACATTAAGTCCACGCTGGACAGGAAGTAGGGAGGGGAAACTTTGGGAAGAACAGGAAATGATGCAAAAGTTGAGGAATGTCCTCCTGCCTCGTCCATGGCTGCCCACCGAGACACACACACACACACACACACACATACACACACACATACACAGTACATTTGGATCTAACAAAAGGTCTGTGAAAACAGGAAGTAGTATAGAAGGAACATTTCCAGGTCGAGCCGACAAAACATCCCCGGCATTCTTTCCCCCTTCCAGAAATATATTGGAAAAAATCATCAGTCACCAACAAACACCCAAAAAGATGTATAGAGACAAAAATACTCCTGCTGGTTAACTGGCAGAGGTCACATGGGCAGCGAACATGAAAGGGAAAACTCTCTTTTATTAAAAGGTTATTGAAGCTAAAAAAAAACAACAACAATCTTTTGTTTCAGGGTCGTGGAGAAAAAGAAGGTGTGAATCAGTTCCCGCTTCAGTGTATGTAAAAGATAAAGGGAGGATTCTTGGAAATTACAGCTGCAGTTTTTCACCCATTACAAACTAAACAATGAATCAGTTGTGAAAATATACCTGACAGATGATTTTATAAGTGTCATCATAATCATGTAGGATAAAAATATTTTATTCTGTATTGTATTTTTCTCATAGATTTTTTTCCCTTAACCACCAAAGAACGCCACAAAAATTCAAACCTCTCACTGCTATTTACCAAAAGCAAAGTGCGATCTCATAAAGTGAAGCTTAAGTCAAGAACCAGTTTAGCACCATTCTTCTTAAATTATCTTTTGTTTGTGTTTGTAGCTGTTGGGAGCGCACTGCATTCTTTATGACAGTGGATTTCTTAATTAGGAGAAAAATACAACGCTAGTTAACGGCGGTGTGGGATCTTTTCACCGTCAGTTGGCTTGTTAAAACGCCTGTAAAGCATCACCCCTGAAATAAAAACTAAAACGGACCCAAACACTCTGCACTCTTACCCCTCCACTAAACTGCCGGGCAGGCCAGTAAATTCCTGTGGTTCGCCATATTTAGCCTGCAGGCCTGCGCGTCTTTCAGCAGCACGGGACAATGCAGCAGCAAGTCTGAATGGAATCTATTTTATTTAAAGAATGAACAATGATGTGAGAAAGCAGAGTTAATGCGAGTCAATCAAAATGTGTGGACAAGATGAATCAATGGATTACAGTGAGAAGTTTTCACGGTTCATATTCGACACTTTCCCTGTGTTTTATTTTGAAGTGTTGATCCATAAGAAAATATATTTGTGGTTTTAAGAGACAAAAACCATCTCCGTGTAGTTTTACATCTCCTTTCTCAGGCTTCCCTCTGGAGCTCTAGTAACAGCCAATCAGAAGAGAGGACGCTCTGAGCCTCTCTTCTGATTGGCTGACTGTTTTCTGAGTGATCCGATAAAAATGAAGCAGATTTCAGGTAAAACACTCAGAGAAACTAGATTAGTCGAAGTTGGATGGTTGGTCGGTCTGGGTGGGAGGGGCTTGGGCCATGGCTCAGGGTTGTGACTGCTTCGTTGTGACATCACAAAGTTACAGGAAGTCCTGACGGCTTGTTTTAAGGCTCAGTTTCTGTGGACTGAGGCTTTGATCCTTTCACAGTATTAATATCGAACCTAGACCTGATCTATAATCAAACAACACATCGACATCTACGTTTATACTATATGGGACCTTTAACATTTTTCTAGGAGTCCAAAAACATGAGAATCCAGTGCAACTCCTTATTAATGTAATGGAAACCTTTCAAATACAATACACCCCTTTTATGAATCCACTTGCTTTCATATCGAAGCTTTCCCGACCAGCGTTTAGTAGAAACGCTGGACAAAAACACAATTTTCCAAATCTTAACCAAAGCTGAACAAATCATCATCTCTCCTCGCCAACTCCACGTTTCCTTCCTCTGCGTTTACATCATATAATTAAATCCAATATGTACATTTTTCCTTGCCTGCTCCTTCAGTAAAAAAAATAATAAAAAGCCCATTTATTCACGAAATGCTCCCACAGTAAAACTCTGTTCAGTGGGAACCCCAGTGAGTAATTTCCTGCTGTTTCCAAGACAAGCGTATTGGTTATAAAAAAATACATGTAGCTACTCTCCATCTCAGTTTAGGTTAAGTGAGTTTTAATTGAGCTTAGAATAACAGAAAATGCACAGAGGGAAATTTCTCACACTGTCTAAAATACATGTACACACACACACACACGTACAAAAACATACAAGGTGGAGTCGCTAAAGTTGGCAGAAATGTTGACAACTGTTTGGAAAGATGCCATCCTGGAAGCCTGGAAGAAGGAGGGAACCAAAAGCGCATGAACGGACTGGAGTCATCGTTATATATTTATATGCATACATATAAAATTCATCGCTCAATATAATTGGCTGAGGTAAACTCGAACGGACAGAACCAAAGAACTGCAGGTTTTATCTTTAGGTGGCTTCAAACCAAAACACAGTAAAATACAAAAAGAGGAACGAGTTTTTAGGAACTAATCCTCACACTATGTAACTCTGACATTTGGAAATAGTACTCTGGTTTCAGCTTTGACTATATGTCATATTTTTTTTAGATGCAAAGAACTTAAAGGAAATGCTTTATAACTCACTCGCAAACTCTCGCCACCATGTTTAATTTCTACAGATCCACAAGGGGGAGCTGTTTGGTCTCTGACTAATTCAACCTCGACAAACAGCGCCACCTACAGGTAAAGAAGCTGTGATCTGCAGTTTTAGACTGGTTGATGTCTCCCCCTGCAGACATAGGAAGTAAGAGCTGCACTCTGTACACTTGCACCACCTGCTGGAAATGAGTCAATTTCACTTTTTAACACTCTTTTAGTTCAGTTTATTTGCATTATGACCTCAAAACGCAGCTAAAAAAAAATGGCCTCCTCCGCCTGCACGGTTGATGAGGTGATGTTGCATTACTGACAAACCACCAAGACCTTTAATATCATCAGTAAAATGATCTTAAACAGTGTCAAAACTGCAGCAACAATTTCCTCCTTTCCCCGTAGGTGGCGACATCAACCTGTCCAGTCACGCTGCCATTAACAGCAATGTGTTTTTCCTGCTGTTTATCTAGTGGGATTCAGAACCGAGTTTCATTAGCTCAAGGTTGGTAGAATTTCTACACGACATTAATACAGATTTTTATTCATGTATACACTTTACCAAGAATTATGAGAAACACTATATCATTTACGGCCTCTGTGCTGGCGTGCGTCCTCGTGGTACTTCATAATAAAATCCCTCTCTCCTGGCGCTCAGCAGGAATGAGGTGAACAAACAGAGGGTTGCCCCCTTCCATCACCCTGCTTTATTTTTACTGCAGTTAGGTGAGTCTCGGTTTATAAAAGTTTACAGCCTGCCATGTTGTTATTAGGTGCTGCTCTGTGTACAATGACCACAGCAAAAAAAAAAAAAAAAAGTCTGAATCATGAACTAAAAACTTCAAATCACCAGCATTTAAGGGGCTTCTAGGTAATCCTTCACATTATGGAGTTATAAAGAAGCCTTTTAACACTTGACTGAAAAGCTACAATCCAGCCAAACCTGCCCGCTGACCCTTTAAGATGACGCTTGCTTGTTGTTATGAATGAAGGATTGGCTCAGCCGCTCCTCTCGTGCTGAGGTTTAACCCTCGGGAGTCCGTCTGCGGCCACCGTTTTATTTATACTAACATCACTTTACATATCATGTAGAGACGAGCTGAGGAAATCACATTGTCTGCAGACCATGCAACAATTCTGAAAAAAAGAATTGTTAATATCTTCCATGATTTCCATGATTTAAAATTTTAGTGAAAAAGGCAAAAAAAAAATTAGTTGGAATAAAATCCCTTAACGTGTATTATAGTTTAATTTCTTATATATTTCTGCTATATTGGTAAATAACACAAGATATTGGTATATACTGGTATATAATGCAAGATATTGGTATATAACCCAAGAGTTAATTCATATATCTTCCTGGCAGTTTATAATTTGTCAGATTTATCGCAGTGTTTGTGCTGAGAAAATGGTACAATGTATGTGGGCTAGTTTAAAAGATGCCACACTAAGACAGAAATGAATGCATAAAAAAATGTCTAAGATGGACTCCAGGGGTCTAAGCCAAAAAGGTTCATTGTGCCTCCATGAAATGTTTGTCCAGCTAAGACTTTATCACACACACCAGGTTTTTACATTCCTAATAATGACCTACTGAGCCAGAAAAAGAAACAGAGAGAAACGTCCATCCACTCACATGCCATCTCCGTACCAACAGTCCCCTTGTGTTATTAAAAGAGGTGGTAACGAGGCTTGGCCTCTGACTAAGGGCCCTTTTCCACTGTTAAAGCTACACAAGCACAGCCAAGTGTGCAAATGTGAGCATTTCATCATCCCTTTGTGTGTGTGTGTGTGTGTGTGTGTGTGTGTGTGTGTGTGTGTTGTCTGGCAGCAGCGAGATATGCCACCTTCCAGAGGGTTCCTTGTTCCTACAGTAATGACTGAAACGAGGCTGACGAACGCCGTGACGTAACTGGCACGGAGTCGGGGTCAAAGTGCAGCAGAGTCCCGCCCAATGCCAAAGCCGGGATTGGCGATTAGTGTCAGAAAGCTGTCAATCAAAGTGAGTTTAATTCACATGCGGGTGGCTGTGTTAAGAGTGCTCCTGCCAAAATACAAATAACAGCTCTGTGTTGGCTTAGAGAGAGTAAACGGCTCAGAAATCACATTAAAAACACACTGATTCATTCATATAAACCTGCACAGATTAAAGCTTGTTATGATTGTGAAGGTTGTTTTCACAAGAGAAACTTTCTTAACCTTTAAACCCATCAGAAAAACTACTGGTGCCAGCTTTTAAACGGCATGTATTAGCTGGTTTTCCATGACGGCAAAATTAGCATCTTTGGGTTTGGGACTTGGACTCTGAGAAATTGTGATGAGCATTTTATACAATTTTATGACATTTTATAGACTATGAACAATATATTGAATAACCTAGAAAATAACCGGCAGAATAATTAATGATGAAAAGCTGACCTTACAAAACCTTCAGTACCAGACCTCTGCCAAGGCCAAACAATGTACACCAGACTTCAGAGAAAGAAAAGTCAAATTCATGGTAAAAGATCTGTCGGATCTGTCCCAAAATTTAAGGGCTTCTTCTCTGACCCATACCCCATCCCTCCTCCAAGTTTGGTGCAAATCGGTTCAGTACGTTTTGCGTAATCCTGCAGACACATAAACAAACAAACCAATCACACACACACACACACAGAGTGTTGGGAAAGTCCCCGAAGAGTCAGACGCTCAGTACATACCAGACACTGACACACACAGGGGATTTAACTGGGTGGGATTCTCATATGTAGCATTCCTAAAACAATCTATGTTTGTCTGTTTGAGTCTGTGAATGAGCATTTTATACTGTACATGTGTGCGAATGCAGTCTGTGTATGTGTGTCTAACAGCATTAGACAGGGGTCTGCCCGCTGCAGAGACAGGAGCAGAAAGCTCAGCAACGACTGCTGGACGGCCGATCTGGTTTCAAAGCCAGAACAAGACGCGTCGCTGCCAAACAGCTGTCTGAAGCCGTCTGACAAGACAAAGTGATAGTTGTAACACCAGAGAAAAACCTTCCACACTGCTTTTAAACTTAAATCCAGTTGAGTAGAACTGAAAGCATCAAAGTCAAGGTGACAGAGAGGTTGAGAAAAACAACAAAACATATGGAAAAAGTGAAGGGTTTTTTTTCTCTCTCTTATCTGGAGATTAAACATTATTTAAAATGTATTATAATATTTCATGTTGCATTTCCACTTACATCCACTAAGTGGCAAAAACACAACATAAAAAGGGGGTTGGTGTGGTATTCAAAGACTTCTGTGAATCAAGATATACAGAAAGAAAATAATCAAAGCCTTACATCCTTACTTTTTATTGTTTTATTGATTTATTTAAGTGTAGTTTGCACTGCTGTCACTAATGCAGAAATAAACGTCCTTTTGATCTCTAAACACAGAGAGGAAAATATAAATCCCATCAAGGCGATGAGAGATTGTGAAACTAGAAATGCCCCCTGGTGATCAGCTGCTCTGCTCCAAATAATCTATCTGATACAGCACGCTGTTACATCTGACCTCAGATCAGCAGATCTTCACTCTCTGAACACCCTCTAGGTCCATGTTCAGGTATAAACATATATTGACCGTGGATCAAAAGACCGTGTGAGGCGTTCAGTATGTGTCACTGTCGTGTTTACGGCTTGTTTTTCCTGCCCAAAAGTTTCCGAAAAAACATCAGTTAATACGACTTGAACCAAAGATTTTTCTTTGGTTTTTAATGCTCTCAGCAATTTTACAGTTTGTATTTCTACTTTTACGTTCATTCTTCAGAACTTCCTCAAAAGGTATGATACGATATTTCACAAATAATCGAAAACATTTAAAGAAAAACAGCTTTCAGATTTCCAATTCCTAATCTCTGGGTCTACCTTAAATTTCTAGTGTACGGTGGCAATAATAATGAGATAAACCCAGGTTGGAAAATAGTGGAGTTTTCCTTTAATGTTGATTAAATTCTGCAGGAAGACTTTAATTCATCGTCTCATTCACTTGTTTCCGTTGAGATTCAAGTGCTTTTCGAAACGACTACAAACACACACAAACAGACATCCACCCCTCCGTGCTCATCAGACTTTATCTGCTTCCCTTCTGACACCCCGAGGGTCAAAGGTCACGTCCTGCGCAACAATTTTTCTACCTGAGAACATTGCTCTCTCGTGTGTGTGCAGATTTCTAACAACACGGCCGCCGTCTTCCTTCCCGTGTCGGCGGGTCAACGACAAGACGTTGCACAATCGTCGGTAAAGTGTCGGGCCACAAACACGCATCCATTGTTGGAAGAGAAACGCTCGAATATTCACTTTGAAGTCATGAAACTGTTTATATGTGCGTGCAGATATTTCAGGTGCGTGTCAGCGGTAATGACTGCGCTCGTGTTTTACAGTGTTTTTACCTCCTGACTGTGAGCTTCAGCGTCCTGTACGATCCCTTGATGAGGATGAGGGCTTCCTGTCTGCTGCCGTACAGGGCAGATCCGTTTATGTTAATGAGCTCGTCGCCGACTTTCAGCTTCTTGCAGTGGGCCGCCTTCCCTCCATCCTCGATCTGCAGACAAAGACGTGAATTGGTTGAGATGAAAGAGAGAGAGAGAGTTGGAAGGCGAACAGAAGCACATTCACATTAAGGAAAAAAAAAAAAATCGTTAAGAATAAAAAAGTCTCTCAAGGATACGTCCGCGCTGCCAAGCAGACTCCTTTAAAACACATTTTTTGGGAGACATTTTTCTTGAACTGTCTCTGTCCCCATGGTAACAGGACCCTAAAGAGCATCTCCAAAACAGCCTGCACCAAAACATCCCACAGAAACCCGACACATTCCTCTGTAACAGACTGTGTGTGTGTGTGTGTGTTTGCCACAGTGCTGACTGCGGGTCACACAGACAGTGGTGAAGCCCGTGTTGTTGATGCATTGCTGGGATGTTTCAGTGCGTTGCAGAGGGGTGAAACACTGACGGGTGCTCGGCGCGGTGTGGTGCGAGGTTCGAGTTCAGCCGTAAATCACAACAACGGACGTGAAGAGAGAAAGGATGAAAAGAAAGAGAGAGAGAGACACACAGATAAACTGACCCGACTCTTACTGACTGGAGAAGAAGTGGGTCAACAACGATAGAAATCAAATAATAAAAGTGGTATTTATTTGATTCCTCTTCTTCGTCCTGAGAAAGCGTCACTTCCTGTGTGTCCTGAGCAGCAAATATAAAACTTTTCATGGGTTTTAAGTGAACAACTGTAACTAATGGTAAAAATTTTGTGTTGTCTGCAGTACATAGTGTATTAGAGACATTAAGTGCATTCCCATCCACAGGTTTTTAAAGTTGAGTAAAGACACTAGGAAAAAAATCAAAATATCGCTTGTCTGAGGTGGAAAAGTTCAATATTTGAATGGAAACTTAACCAGTCTCACCATTAACATACAATATGCACAGTTACTGAGTATTCTTGTACTTTTCAAGTACTGACCAAACTGTTTCTGAAGTATTAAGCTTTAAAAACTTTCTTTTCTAATGTTATCCTGTTATTTCATCACAATCACTGGAATATAGATCTAATAACTCTAATACTCCAAATATTAAAGTTAACGCACTATAAGGCTTTTTCTTTTTTTTTAATGTTTCTATCATGTATTGTATTTCATATTTTAGCCGCTGCGAGAAAAGAAAAGTATTTTGAAATGAATTCTAACTAAATTTAACTAAGTGTACCCCTCAAGACTTTTCACAGAGGTCATGAACCAAAATTGAAAACAGCAACTAATTTCCATGCTACAATAAAAAGAAAAATCAATATCCTCAAACTGGCAAAACCTAATGCAGGTTTTTCTAATCCAGTTCACTTGTGTCTGCCAGAACCGGGTTACTGAGAAGGTTAAGAATGTAAAAACCTCTGTTCATATCAAAGGTGCCAGTGATGAAGCTTTATTTAATGAGTCAAAATGTTTTATTATCCCCATTTTAAAAGTCAACAAATAGCAAGTGAGGTCCTGTTTTTTTCCCCCTCAGCTTCTTCACACGTCACTATGGAGATTTGGGGTTTTTTCATATATCAAACCCAGGTGAATTCCACCATTAACCCCATATAAATTCTTCAGGGGCATATATAAAGGAACAAAATCCTGATTATATAGTGTGAAAATGGAGAGCAGACTTGTCCCTCCCTCTTTCCATCATCCATTCATTCATTTTCTCACTGCTGCTGCTGCAAAAAAAAAAAAAAAAAAAAAAATCAAAGGAATGCATGTCATGGAAACACAGGTCTTATTTTACGGTTTTCGGATTTTACGGACACGCAGCGGGGAACTCTGCCTCGTGAGCCAACTCAAACATAAATCGAGATCTTTCATATATTAACTCGCGCTCTGTGCCATGTTCTCTCGGGCCTAATGCTGTCACGAATCCCGACTTCAAAGGTTAATATTTCAAAATCTGATCCTGCTGTAATACCAGTCCAAACATGGAAAACCCCGGAGCGGGCAAACCGCATCTGAGCTGTGCAGCTTTATCACAACCTTTGGTTTTGGTGATGGTCAGGTTTGTGTTTGTGAAAGACAAACAGTTTCATATTTGGGTTCTGTTGACGTTTTATAAACCAGATTTAGACGGACTGGGATCCAGTTCAAGACCTGGCTGAGGATTTGACACTGCACTCAAGTTTCTGGCTCTGTTGAACTAGACCCGTCTAATCCTTCTTTTTCTTCTCGTTTGATCGGTTTTTAATCTGATTTCACGCAAATCAGCCGGTGAGAAGTAAGACGTCCACACAATCTCCAGTTACGCCCGAAGCACCCTCGTTCCTAATGTAAAATCAAGTGTCACATCTTATGAAAATAAGAGATGAGGCGAGGAAAATCATTATGTAGAGTGAAGTGACGAGAAGACGTGGAGGATGAGCAAATAAAAGTGTGTACCACATCTTTTATTTTCTATATCAGGACACCTCAAAGTGTACTATTGCACTGGATCTTACTTGGGTCCTGTATTATTCTAATATTATATATTAAATATAAATATATTAATATAACATCCAGTTTTCACCTCTTGATTTATTTCTTCTTAAGTAGCTCAAAGGTTGTTGAATCATGTGGGTTTGAACAGTGTTTGTATTGACTGACCCACTGACAGGTCACTTGGGTTCAATAGCGGACACTGGCCAGCCAATCAGTAACAAGTATTTTCTGGGGCCTTAGCATGAAATGTAAGATTTTGCACAGTGTGGGTCTCACACACCTCTGTTTTGGTTGCTATTGTATTATGCGCTGTGAAAATTAAGGTATTTCCACACACATTCCAAAAATCAAACACACACACACACACACAACACACACACACACAAGAAAAAAGGGCCTCCAGCATGAGTTGAACGCATTTGACACAGTGTTTATGTTCATTTGTTTCTAATGAGTTTTTCATTATGAAAACAAACTGGAGGCAGAAACGGCTCCACTGGTGGAATGTTTAACACTGCTCACACACACACACACACACACACACACACACACACACACACACACACACACACACACACACACACACACACACACACACAAAATGTTCCCAAACACAACATGCATGGTTAAGAAACTCAAATACACAGCAATAATATGACCTCTCATTATTCTGCAATGTAATAAATGCAGAACTCCACTGAAATAAACAGCACTGGGGTAACACTACAACACACACACACACACACACACACACACACACACACACACACACACGCTTTGCTCTGCTAAAACTATCAGCGTACCGTTCAGCTCGAAAAGTAATCCGTCATTTTCCCATGGATAACAGAGGGAAGGAGTGAGGGAAGGGGACGAGGAGGAGGAGGAGAGGAAGGGAGGAAGAGAAGGTGGTGAAGATGAGGGAAATAACCTCAGAGGAAAAGGAGTAGGTGAGGATAAAGATAGGAAGGAAGGGAGGCAGGATGGGGAGGCGAGGAAAGGCAGAAGGAAAATATGAGCAGGGAGGAAGGGTGGGAAGGAAGCATGTGATGATGAAGGGAGGGGGAAAAAAGAGAGAGTATCAAGGGAAAGGGGCAAAAGAAAAATACATAAATATAAAAGAAGAAGGGAAGGTGATGAAGGTGAGGAGAAAAGGGTGGAAGGAAAGAAAATGAGGATGAGAGGCAAGAATAAAAACCTGATGAATGTGATGAAAATGAGGGAAGGAAGGGAGGATAAAAGGAAACAAAAAAGCAGAAGTAAAGGACAGAAAGAGGAGGGAGGGTAAGGGAGGAAGGAGAAGAGAGAATGAGGAGAACAAAAAAAAAGTCAGAGACGAGGGGAAAGAGGAGGACAGGTTTAAATCAGGTGCCAGAATTCACACCGCTGTGAATGAACAATGGGAAGCAGGAGGGAGGAAAGAAGGAAGGGAGGAGACAACACACACACACACACACACACACACACACACACACACACACACACACACACACACACACACACACACACACACACACACACACACACACACACACACCTGTGGGTTTTATATACTTAACCCAGCAAGCAGGTATGTGGGACATAATTACAGAGTGGCAATAAGAGAGTTTATTATAGGCAGAGCAGCGTGTGTGTGTGTGTGTGTGTGTGTGTGTGTGTGTGTGTGTGTGTGTGTGTGTGTGTGGCAGATGAAGTCATTAACCAAGGCTCATTTCTTGACATAGGAAGGGAAGGGTTTGGGAGCCGGTGGTCGTTGCCAGTTGACATCATACCTCCAGACGGAGACGAGCAAGATGGAAAAAAAGAGGGTCGACTTTCCACAAAGGACGAGCGGCGTCTGATCTGGAGAGCAGAATCATGAAGTAGACTTCCTACTGAATTAATCTGCAACTATTTTGACTGTCAGCGAATCGATGAGGTCATCTTTGAAGCACACAACGGTAGTTTTAGAAGGGGATGTAGAATTACTGTTAGTAGCAGCAGTAATAGCAGCAATGGAGGTAGTGTTAGTGGAAACTGTATTAGCAGCAGCAGTATCTGAAGAAGTGACTGTAGTGGAACAGTGGCCACTAATAATGGCAGAGGGAGGAGTATTAATAGTAGAAGTCAGTATCAATTTCTTCGGTAAAAAACAACGTAATAGCAGAACAATCATTAAGCATTTGAGCGACTGGGATGATTCAATATTAATTTACTCACTGCATTACGGAGCTGTTCAGTTTCTAGTACCGAGGGATTCTGCAGAGATCACTGTGTAATAAACTGCAGTATTTGTAACATGCGCCATCATTTAAATGTCAAACAGTTACTTATAATCTGCAGAAGGACTTGAAGTGCCAGAGAGCAGAGAGACAAACACAGTGAAGAAAACAACTCTGCTGCCAGTTCATCAGTGTGAGAAAAGAGCTGGTGAATGTTTGAAGATGTTGAAACTCAAGTTTTGGAAAACTGAAACGTATCAGTAAATACCAGAAGAAGCTGTAATAAACACGTCTTCTTCAGCTGCTTCTGCGTCAGTGTCAGAACTCCTCAGCTCAGTTTCACTTCAGTCTGACCTACATGTCTGGAGTGTGTGTGTGTGTGTGTGTGTGTGTGTGTGTGTGTGTGTGTGTGTGTGCCATGCTGCTGTGGGATGTCCAGACTGGGTGAGGTCACCCCCGGCACTTGGTAGATGGAGAAGAATACTCTCTCTGTGTGCTGAAACACACACACACAAACCCACGCAGACGCACACACACACACACAGAGAAGGCCATGAAGTCACCCCTTGAATCTAAAAATAAAAGGGTGTGTCCGACTCTGTGTGTGTGTGTGTGTGTGTGCTGTGCTGTGGCATGATGCCCATTATTGTGCCCTGGAAAAAACGGGAATCCCCATGCTGGTCACAGGTTGTCATCACCCAGTTATCACCTGACACACACACACACACACACACACACACACACATACACACACTGCAAACTCCATCGAACAACAGCCTCTTTATCAAAAACTGAAATGATCATCAGCTCCAGTCTGAAGATCATTAACATTTGGGCACAAAACGATCCTGCAGAAGAGAGTGTGTGTGTGTGTGTGTGTGTGTGTGTGTGTGTGTTGTGTGTGTGTGTGTGTCTATGTGTGTTAGGGTGTGTATTTGTGCAGTTATGACAGAGATGATTAGCAGAGCAAACATCTGCACTTCAATATTAAACAGCAGGAGTTACTCAAGTTGCTTTACAGTACACATCTGTATGTGTGAACGTGTGTGTGTGTGTGTGTGTGTGTGTGTGTGTGTGTGTGTGTGTGTGTGTGTGTGTGTGTGTGTGTGTGTGTGTGTGTCCCTCATTGCAAGGCGGTGCCTGGACACGTGCATTTAAAGCCTCACATTACTGAAAGGTCCAGACAGAGAAAATGAGCAACTCTCAGCAGCTTTGAGAAAGTCTGCAAGCAAACACTGTGTATACACACACACACACACACACACACACACACACACACACACACACACACACACACACACACACAC
This sequence comes from Seriola aureovittata, assembly GCF_021018895.1. Classification (NCBI taxonomy): domain Eukaryota; kingdom Metazoa; phylum Chordata; class Actinopteri; order Carangiformes; family Carangidae; genus Seriola; species Seriola aureovittata. The sequence continues at coordinate 15,736,837 of NC_079386.1, forward strand.
ACACACGCTGGCATGAAATAAAGAGAAGGAAACAGCTTCTCATTTGTTTACATGAAGACATCCAGAGGATACAAGAGGATTTACTGCGGCCTCGGAGAAGTATTTACTCTCAAAGACTGGAATCAATGTGTCATATGTTTGAATGAAATGAGCTTAAAGGAAGATTTAGGCGACAATGGAGAAGCACGTGATGCGCAAACACAACCACGAACACACACATGCAGGTACAGTACGTATGTCATGGCAGCTCTGCGTTTAAAGTCCGACCTCGAGTGTTTATAACGTCTTTAAAAAGCACTTACTCAGCCGTTTAAACACGAAGCGAAACCATCTCTGAGGAAATGGTTTCGCCCGCTGTCCCGTAAACACCAGCAGGATTTATTTTACAGTGATGTTATGAATTGTTTTTGAGATTAGACGCCACGGCCAGGGTGTGAACGTTTACAATAACTCGTCACTTTCTTCATGCATATTCGTTAACATGAGTTTTTTTTTTTTTTTTTTGTGCAGCCGACGTGATAAATAAACATCATTCTGGAGCAAATAAACATCATTACTGAAGTATCTTGTGTCATCTCTGTTTATAACATCCTCCTCCGATGGTTAAATGTTCGTTTCATGCCACACTGCTTCTTGTTTGGGCCTGACTGAATACTTTCTAAAGAGCTTATAAACAGGCAGGATCCGATTTGTGATGACAGAGACTCAGTTCAGGTAAACTGACTCACTTCATCCGGCAAGATCTACGACTTCATCCTCAAGAGACACACACAACTTGGAGACACACAATCGGTGTAAACATGTAATTGACACGTGACACAGAGAGGCAGAGAGGGAAAGCAACACCGTGACGGCAGGATGTGTGTCCTTGTAGTCGAAACAAGTCCATTCAAAGTGAAACTAACACAAAGTAACCTCTTTAAGTCTGAATAAGTTGGTCTCCACAACTCGACATGTGACTGATCTGAGCGCAGCGAGGCAGCGTTCAGGTTTCATGCTCGATGGAAGAGTCTCTTCAGTCCGGCTTTTAATTAAATATGGTTTTAAATCATCTATTTTATTGCATCTATTTTGTAAATTGTAATTTAATTGATTTTATATGTTGTTTTATTATTCATTTTTCTTATGTTTTTTGTTTTCTAATGTTATTATAACTTTTTACATCTATTTGATTGTGTCTCATTGTCAGCTTTCTGACTTCATTTTGTCCTTTTCTTTTTTTAATCAGTCATCTGTGAAGCTCTTTACACTGCACCAACCTGTATGAAAAGTGCTACACAAATAAAGTCTGATTGATTGATTGATTGATTGATTGATTGATTGATTGATTGATTGACTATTTGTGGGATTCAGATATATTAAGTTGCAGAGCGGGAGAAGCTGTGAAAAACATCTGTTCTGAGTCAAGTTTGGATTAATTCTGCTGCGACTTGTTCACAGATACAGCGACAAAGAGTTTTGAATTTGTTACCTCTCTGATCAGCTTCTACTTCACAGCGATGGCAGCCAAGCCTCATGGGTATTGTAGTATTAAAAACTCATCTACCGTGCTAAAAAAATCATGACATCTTAGAAAGTGACCAAGAAAACTTCTTGGGTCGTAACATTGTCTGAGAGAGTTTGTTTCCATCCTGAGGGACATTCAGAAAAATGTTAAAATTCAGAGTTGGGGAAAAATACTTCCAGGACCAGCGCCTCTTCCCTCGCTCTCAAATGAGTCATCTCCCTCTCCTCTCGCAGTAACCTGGTTACTTCTGTGCATGTAAACACACTGAGTGACGTCTAAACGGCGCTCGACTCCTGACTGTCGGCTCGGGCCTAAATAGAGCCGTCAACCTGACAGGTCGACACATGCTCAGAGACCCTGCAGGGACCCCCACGGCTCTGTTTAGCCCCCCGGGACAAAGACCCTCAGGGGGGAGGGAGGGAGGGAGGAGGAGAAGCTCCCGGGACCCCCTGCTGTACACCAGCTTCATGCTGCTGCTATTGTCCTAGCTCCTAAACATAAAGCCTGTGTCCCAGCTGAGAAATAAATTTAGAGAAACAGCGGTTTGCAACATGGAAACATGGCTGAGGAGCTGGAGGTCGATGCTGCCAGTTCTTTTTTGGAGGTGGAGCCCGGTTCCTCCCACATCTCCTGCTCTGACAGTGTTTGAATTCACCTTAATTTCCACTGCCGGACGAGGGGCTGCCACAAGTCTGACTCACTCGGTGCCTGACCGACTCTCCAGAATGAGGTCAAGGACTGTGAATGCAAAGCTTACAACATAAACTCAACTTGTGTGTGGGAAGATAAAGGCTCTACCAAGTCCAGAGCTGGAGGTTCGCTTCTCTGTGCCGGTCCTGTCAGGACTCGGTGGCGCCTGGAAGTTGATCAACGGCAGAAAAGACGTTGATTTTCATCCAAATTCTTCACTAGAAACCGTCCAAACAACACTTGTTCAAAAAGTCCTTTGATAAAAATGTGATTACTCACTCTATAAATAAAACTGACTTAACTTGATTTGACTTCACTGTGTACTTCAATGGGCAGAAAATATTCCTGTAGATAAAGAAGCTGGAGACTGTTGCCCGAGACGTTAATGGGTTCTTACTTTACTATCAAAAAGGAAAAACTGTTGTTAACAGCCATCAGAACATATCATTAAGAAGCAGAGATATGAGGGAAAAGTTTTTTTAAAAAACCGTGTGGAAACTGTTTTAAAGGCATCACAACAAAACGTAACGTTGTGGAAATCTTGCGTCTCTCCAGAAGAGTAGCTCAGATCTTTAAGACTTTATCAAGTATTTTTAGAAAGCAAATAAGGTCAGCTAGATCAGACGAGCCGTAACAATAACAATCCCACCACAGGTTCTGGAGCTTTCAACTGATTGGCATGATCTTCCTTGCCCCGTCGTCACAGTAACGTGTTTTTTTTTTTTTTTAACTTGTGCAGTGGTAAAAAAAAAATGGCAACTGTGAGGAGTCAATCTACAGGGACTCAGTGATTTACTGTGCACGCAGAAACATCTTGGTAGGTCTGAGGTCGTCTTAACTCATCTAATCCCCTCAACGCTCGATCTCTTTAATCATCTATTACGCCTTCTGACTTCTTCTGGGACGGCTTCTTACATTATGTTCCTCATGCTTGACTGCAGTTGTCTTGTTCTTAATTTATTTATTTTCTTATTTTCTATTTTATCAGGGACTTTTTGCGTAACAAAAACAAGTGCGACACGAAGGGTGCACATCATGGACAGACATGTAAATGACAAAAAGAATAAACACCTATATGTGTGTGTGTGTGTGTGTGTGTGTGTGTGTGAGAAAGGGAAAGTAAAAATATAATCATAATGAATGGGAATGTAATGAAAATAATAAAATAAAAAACAACAATATATAATAATAATAATTTAAATGATCTAAAAAAGAGAAAAACGGACAAAAAGTAAAAAGTAAAGCAGGCACCTTTAAATTTAAAGGTTGCTATTCTCCATTTGGGAAAACAGGAATGTGAACATATGCATACATGACAAATAAGCTCTCTTTTTCCTCACTCTTTCTCACATACACACACAGAAACACACACCCTTCATCAACCTCTGCCCTCCAGTCTGAGCCTTGTGAGGCTCTCCTCCCTTCCTCACACCCACGCTCACACAAGGCCTTCTTTATCAGGGCGGGAGGAGGGGAACGGCAGAGATGGAAAAAGAAAAAATCTCCCACGCTCACACCAAAAAGCACCAGCAGTGTGTGTGTGTGTGTGTGTGTATGTGTGTGTGTGTTTGCATGTATACTGCTGGCGTCCAGGTCCACTGATCCCTGATGTTGCAAGCAGGGTGTGAGTTGTCCTTAAATGGCCTTTCCATGGAAACATTAAAGGGAGCAAACAAGACAATGATGCCCCAGACAGAGAAGCTCTTTCTGGGGGCGAAGACGCAGCGTTGTGGCCCCTAAAGAGGAGTGGAGACCCTGGGTCACTGACACAGTTGGAGGAGATTCAATACGAGAGTGACAACAAGGAGGAAAAGGAGGGAAAGGAAAGGAAAGGAAAGGAAAGGAAAGGAAAGGAAAGGAAAGGAAAGGAAAGGAAAGGAAAGGAAAGGAAAGGAAAGGAAAGGAAAGGAAAGGAAAGGAAAGGAAAGGAAAGGAAAAGCAAAAGAAAATGAGACCAGCGCCTCAGGGATGGACAAACAACATCCCACCAACATTTTGTTTTGATCCATCAAAATCCACTTAATCACCCATTAATCACTAACATCCTGATTTCAGACTTGAAACCACAGAAACATCCTGCGAGCTCAGTCACATGGATTAACACCAACATGTGAGTAAACGCTCACTTGCTTGTGAACATAACTCACTCCCCTCCTCTCTCTCTCTCTCTGTGTCTCTCTTTCTCTCTCTATCTTAGGTTAACAGTGTGTGTTTTGTTTTAACCAGAGAAGGAATGCTTTTCCATGTTTTTACACCCCCCCCCCCCTAAAAGATCTGTTTGCCTCTCATGGCTCCGACTGACCACAACTTCAGACGCACTGGCCTCCACACCAGGAAGCTCGCACGTTTTCTATTTGTTCTTCTTTAGTCACCAAGCTTCTCCCCGTCACACTGCCTTCAATCCAAATCTCTCACACGTGATAAGAAATGCTGAAAAATTATGAGAGGAGATTCTTGAGTCTCGGCTGTTGCCTTCTTCGCTATGTCTCTGATTGGGAGGCATTTTTAGGTTGCAGTCGCAGTATTCAAGTAGAGAATTGATCTTAAAACATTTCAATGTTGATTTTTAACTCTCAGCCATCACAGATCTCTTGACCGAGTCGCTTTTTTATCCCTAAATCTGTGTGTACAGTATCTGTTTTATTTCAGTAGGAAATAAACAAAACAGCAGGTATAGCAGGTGTCTCTACTGGTTCAGTGTTGGATGGACCGTTGAAGCCACTAAAAAAGGAGGAAGCACTTGTGTTGCGTGATGGAAGAGCTACAACGATGAGGTAACAAGAGCTGCAAGCGTTAGTCATTTGAAAGATCAGACATTTTTACACGTTTGATCATTTGTCATTTTTCAAGCAAAAATGACAAAAAAATTTGATGCTGTGTGATTTTTTTATGAACTAAACGGTTAATCAGTTCAACAAGAACATTGATAGATAATAAAAAGTGAGTGCAAATGATTTTTCACACTGCAACCTTTTCATTTGCACTGAGATGCGTTCACTGTAGAGCGTAAAGATGAGAACTTTGCAACGTTAGGTTGTGGTGGATACACTGTGGGTTGGTAGGAAAGTTGGTGAGTAAGTGGTACCTACTTTTAGAAAACATTAAAGAGCAATGCCGCCCATACTTTCCATACTGCCGACATTTATTAAAGACAGTTCAAGCGTTTCCTCCACTTATATACAAACCTATATATCTAAACACTCGTCCGGCTCAGTGGTTTCGCGTGTTTGTTTTCGATCCTGAATATTTTCACTAATTATTTAAAATGTGCTGTGGCCACTTTCTGGTGGGTCTCCTCCACCCGTATATTTTTATTAGCCGCACTCCCAAGACGAGACTAAATATTTTAAATTCAAATTAAAAGCCCCCTCCTGCCGGCACAAAAAAACTGTAGCGATATATGTTTTTTGCTTTGCTCGATCACATACTGACAACACACACACAGTTTCCGGTGTTTCAGTTTCACACAGTTCCTGCCTCAGGCGCCGTATACGTTCAGGAGGAGACACCAATGTCTTCAATACATCTGAAACTAAATGCACAAGTGTTGTGATGAACACTCACTGCTACAGCCTTTTCTACAAGCCTTAATCTGGTGTTAAATTCATATTGTAAACGATCAACTAAAAACATGCAAACTTTACGAGCCTATATAACAAGTTTTCACCACTAAAACGGCTGCTTTTACTCAGTTTGATGAAACTTCCCCGCAAGAAAACACATCTGAACCGAGAGCTGAGCAGTGAGGATAACCAGTGTTAGCTGCCAAGGATGAAAAGACGAAGAGAAGAAACTTCATCACTAGAAAATTCAAAGAAAACAGACGTGACTGTGCCGCCCACAGCGTTTGATTGACAGGTGATCTTTGGGAAATCCAGCGCAGAAACTCCTCTGCTTTACACCAAAGATGTTCTTACCACCCGAAGCTCAAGCAATACGGCTAAAATCCCCACTTAATCTGTGAAAACAAACCCCTCATTACAGACTCTGAGCAGTCGGGCCACATCAAAGCACCACTACCCAGAATCCTCAGCGCAAGGAGCGCAGCAGCGCCGCTCTAACCTCCGACCCTGAGCAAACGCCAACCTGTCGAACCTTAACCCTCAGTCGTCATCTAGATCTATATATCATAAAATACAGCCGGCCTCCAACTCCCATGATCCACCACAACACACACACACACACACAAACACACAGACAGACACACACACACACACACACAAACACACAGACAAACACACACACACACACACACACACAAACACACACACACACACGAACACACTGGCTCCTTCTTATCCAACATAAGCCTGACACTCAAACACTGACACTTCACCTTATTCATTAACTCAAGTGACAGTCACACACAAAGAAAGTGTAGTATTCTGGTTGTCACGTGTACACACACACACACACACACACACACACACACACACACACACACACACACACACACACACACAGTGTTCATATATACACACCAAAGAGGAAGATGTCCACTTTGGGGATGGACCGGTGCTCAACTTGAGAGGTTTTGTGAGGACTCGCTGAGACACACATAACACAAAAATACACACACACACACACACACACACACACACACACACACACACACACACACACACACACACACACACAAAGCAAACTGTTCTCTGGTTATTTAACTCTTCTTGTGATGTTTGTGAAACGTAATCTAGGAAAATATGACAAACACACACACACACACACACACACACACACACACACACACACACACACAGGCAGGAAAACAGTCTTTACAGTGTTTTTTTAACATCCATGGATGTTTCTGACCTTTTGACCACAACAGGTTTAAAATTAATTTGACAGTAGACTCGTTTCAGTAAGCTTGTGAAATCATAAAACATGTCTTGGCTCATACTGACACGTTCAACCGTAGGTGGCTGAAATGAGCTGCTTTATATTCAGCAAAATGAGGCGATGTGCTCCTTTAAAAACGATTTACAGATCTGTCTGGAGCATCACACTACAGCTGCAACCATTAGTCGATTAACTGATGAGTTGGACTGAAGTTATTTTTGAAGCAAAGATGCCAAACGTTCCTCGGCTCCAGCTCGTCATTCCTATATTCGTCCAGTCGTATGTGATAGTAAATTCAATATTAATAATATATTTTGAATAGTTGGTTGAACAAAATGAGCTATCTGAAGAGTTAGAGATGTGATCTCTGGCTTGCAGCTGTACCACACGCCCTCTTTGCAAACAACAGTTAATGCATGAGAGTTGTGTGCAGTGTTTCCAGCTGTAGCCATGGCTGTCTGTTTACGTACCGATTGATTAGTGACCTTTAGAAGTGTTGCAGAGCGTATTACTTTACCGCAGACACATACAGGTTAGCTGTTTTCTAAAACTGCTAAACAAGGCTAAACACATTCTGACTCCTATCGTTGTACTTTACATCACACTGATATCAATCTTCTTATCTCACCTGCAGAGAGAGCACGTTTAAATGCACTTCCCTAAACGCTGAACTATTACTAGAACTGCTCCTGCTCTAATTGATAAGAACAAACACCAGAAGTCTGTCGTCAGGAAAAGCAACACATTCCTGTAATAAAAAAAAAAGGTTATCAGGATTGTTATCAGGGTAAATCAGACAATGCATCATGAATTTAGTTTATATAGCCTGACTCTAACTTATATACACACACACACACACACACACACACGCACACATCCCTGGCTGTGTGTGTTTCTGGTGGAGTATGGAAGCCATTAGATCCGGTGACCAGCGCTGACAATAGCGAAGGTTAAAAGGTCGGCGGCCTGGTGGGAGCAGAGACGGGCCCCATTGATCCATCAACGTCAAAAAAAAAAGACTTTGTGTTAGTGTGTGTATGTGTGTGTGTGCATGTATGTGTGTGTCCCTTTATCTCGCGCACACACACTTAAATGCCGGTGAAATATTAACTTGTTAATCTGAACTAAATGACCTTGCCGTAGCAACCGAAGCCTGCCGCTCGCCGACTTGCCCTCAGTCTCTGGACGTGCTTTTGTGTGTTTATGGGGGGACAATTGAGCATATTTTTATTTCTATCAGATCAAAGCTGCTTTGTCAGATTTCAAACGATAATGTTTTTTTTTTCCTTCTGGGCTTTGATTCAAGTATTTCATGAGTCATAGATTATCACATCGGAAAAGAAAAGTTTCCCAGCTGTAAGGTTTAATGGTGTTTTAGGGTTTTTCTTGATGATAATTAGCTGACAATAATTTAGAGATCACTTTCATGATGAGTGCGACATGTTGAGGGAATCATAAACGCAGACAAAAAGGCAGGAAAGCACCGATCTGGCAGCTGAGTGTCCAGAAATCTGAAACCACGAACTCTGCCCCGGCTGCCCTGTTTTTTCCACCTCCTCTATCTTTTGATCCATTATCTCCGCATCCATCTATTATCCATCTATCAGCCTGGAGCCAAAGCAGCCCCGAGACAACCCCCGCTCCGCCTCTTTCTGTTTTAATCAAATCGTTTCTGCCATTTTATGCTTCCTGTCTTGGTCTTTTCTTCTCATGCACCTTTTTATCCTCTTAAATCCATCCTCACTCGCCATCCTCCTTACATTTCTTTCCCTCTGCCAGTTCATCCATCTTTCCTCCATGTTCCCTATCACACCCTGGACTCTCCCCTCCACCCTCAAAGGAAAACTCAGTACGTCTGAAGTACGTCTGAATGTTTCCATTGAAGCTTTGCAGCTAAATTGTCCTGAGAAATGACTGTAAATTAAACTTTTACACCAGCAGCTTGCTCATTTATTCCTCAATTAGTGGTTCAATCAAGTTCATTTGAACTTCATGATAAATATGGATCAATTAAATCAAAAAATTGTAATGATTTTTGTTTTATGTTACCTGCCTAGGGACTACGGATGTTAATTAGCATTTTTGCTACAATCTGGCATGTTTACATTGTTTATTTTGTACTGATGTTCATTAACATGTGTTGTCCCTATCAAATAAACAAATAAATTAAATAAAAGGAACAGGAGATCCATTCTCGACTGCGCTGTCTTGCTATTTGTATCAAGGATTTGTGGTTTTTATTGCTCTGTCTGGTTTCCTTCTGCAGAGGTAATAAGTCTTTGACGGAGCAGGAAACTCAAGAATCCAGTGAGATTGACGTTTGTAACTTGGATGGTGCATTGTCCACCGCTGATTTCTCCCATACCACATCTATAACAATAAACGTGTCTTCGCACGTTTTAGGACAATGTAAAGAATTTTCCATCATTTCAAATTCATTTGAAGGCCATTTCAAGTGTCCCAGCTATAGCCATAATAAATTGTTTATGTTAACAGTATGTAATTAGTGTGGATTTCCGTACAGTATTTGCGGCTCACGGTGGTTTAAATGGTATTTCAGAGGGTTTTATCTTGTTTCAGGAAAGAATTAAATTCAGGCAAAGACGCTAAATCTTTCTTATTTACAGGAAGAGAGAGATTCAATATTGATTATCTGCAGCTTTAATCAGCTTTTAAAACCAAAATTAGACTAAATTCACAAATAAACAGTTTGGGAAAGCCACCCACTGTCCCCACATTTTGGTTCCCCACTCAAGTTCCATTCGCCCCACGTCCAACCAGGAGAGGACGGCGAGGGAAGTTATGACTCGCACGATCCCAACTTAACGTCTGCGGAGTAACCCACCTCGGGGGAGAGAGAGAGAGAGACGGACGGGATGAAAGGATGTTTCCGTCAGACGCCACCGAGGGCAGACGGGAGGGACGAGGACAAGAGAGGATCCAGTAAACAAAGAGAGTTCTGTGTCACGTTGGACCTCAAACTGGAGTCGCTTTGCCAGGGTAGCAACGAGAGCGGACCACATTGCATGGTGGAATGTGTGTGTGTGTGTGTGTGTGTGTGTGTGTGTGTGTGTGTGTGTGTGTGTGTGGGGTACATTCTTTGGTTTGAGGCATGGCTACGTTGCAATAAACTGTAAACATATAAACACTCACACACAAAAAAACAGCTCTTCTTAATCCAACATAATGGCTCAGAAACTGCTTCTAATGTCGAAGCGTTAAATGTAATGCTGCGGCGCGGCTGGTGGAAAATGTTATAAAGAGAAACCAAAACCAGGAAGAAGGTGGGATTAAAGAACCTGAACAGACTCTTTAGATATCATTCAAATATTCCCACTGGACAACATGGACTGTGAAGTATGACTCTCTTCAAACCCCGCCTACTTTCACACCTGGTCATCCCGAGTTGTGAAATACTCCCTACTACTATAAATGTCAACTGGGTTTTTAATGAGGTTTTGTTATTTCTGACACTTTCATTTCAGCTCTCCGTTAGAGTCACACGCCAAATCTGTACTCGTATAAAGGAAACAGCCGACGCAATGAGCTCTTCGTGTTCACTCATGGACAGCAGGACAGATACGTTCCAGCCTTTGGATCTGAATCACACTGAGGGGTTTCTTCTGAACACACAGAGCTGTCACACCGTTTACCGAAAAGGATTCCAGCACGGATTTCTTCTACAGTTCACGTCTCGGTCTCATGTGACGAACCGCCTCAAACAAACACGGAGCTGCAGGTCGAAAAGCTGCAAATCAGCAGAACACAAAACCCCCAACAGGGGTTTCAAAAACTGTTCTCCGTCACATGAAGATGCAATTTGGTGAAATCTGAGTAAAGCAAACACGGCTGAGGTGTGTGTGCATGTGAGTGTGTTGCCCCCCCCCCCCCCCCACCCCCCGACCCCAGTGAGAGGGTAAAAGGGATGGGGGGGTGCAGAACGCCGGACAAAAACAATAACAACTGCAGCAGCCTCGGGTCACGACTTCTTCACCCCCCCCCCCCAACACACACACACATGATTTTACTATGACGTTTATCTCGCATGTAGCTTTAGTATCACACACACTGCAACTGCAATAAGGTTGAGGGTCACTACACTGATGCAAAGAGAGTGTGTGTGTGTGTGTGTGTGTGTGTGAGCCTCCAGACATAGCTCAAAAGAAACAGCTAAAGGCTCCACAGATCAGAGATAGTGACATTCCAACCCCACCCCAACACACACACACACACACACACACACACACACACACACAACACACACACACACACACACACACACACACACACACACACACACACACTTCACCTATTCACGAGCTTCAGGCTCCTGCAACTGATCCACCCACGATTATTTATCTCAACAAAGCACCAACTCTCAGTGTGATGACTCTGTTCCATCACCTCTTCACGTTTCTGCCTCTCCTTGTTTCTCTCATTCGTTCTTCGTGTCTCTTTTTCCCTCCATCATTCAATCTGAACAGTTTCCTTTTCCTTTCATTTCATCTCCACAGTTTCAACCCATGTCAGATGATTTTAAAGCAATTTCCCCATTGCATTCTTGCATAAGTGTTTTGAGTTTGAGTGAATAAGATTAAATGATTTTCAAGTATCTTAACACTGGATATGTCTGGCAGCTCGCCTCATGAGAACAAGTAGCTACACACACATCATCCCAGGACTGAAAACTGAATTGAAAATCCAGATTTTTATATATTTCTGGATTAATTGGACAAAGTTAGCTGATTTGACAGGTATTTGATTTGCTGGGGTTTACCCAAAAACAAATATTCTTCTGCACAAAGTCTAGTTAAATTGAGTATCTTTGGGTTTTAGGACGTCACCTTGTGTGATGGGTGGTCACATCTTTCTGATACTTTATAGACTAAATACTTATTTCTCTAATTAAAAATACCTAATTGACTGAGTCCAGTTTCTTATACATCAAAATTGTGAACAAATTTCCATTTTTCATCCAATATGTAAACAAAAATGGAAGAAAAACAAAACACCTCAAGTACAAGCTTTTGGCTGTGCTATAAAATACAGCTTATTTTCACTGCTCAGTTTTTATTTTCCTCCTTAACTGACAGTTTTCTCTATGACTTGGTGAAAAATGACCACAGAGATGTTTTCCCACAGATGTTTGTTTTGTCTGACTCTACAGCTCAAGTTTTGTGTTACTGAAAACTCATAAAACAGCAAATATCCATGTTTGAAAGGTAGGAACTGGTGACCTTTTATTGCATTTCTGCCTCATAAATGACTTGATATGATTAAATGATTATCAAAAATAAACTGAATGTTCCTTTTTCCATCCTGCTCCAAATGCAAAAAGTCAATGTGATTTCTTGGAAACCTGAATACACTCTTTCTTTCTCTCATCAATATGCTCTATTGTGTACTATGTTGCTGCACGACATATGTTTTTGGTTAGTTAGGACAGTTAGAAAAGCAAGTCAGGGCAGAGGACATGGAAACACACACACACACACACACACACACACACACACACACACACAGTAGGGACAATAGCATCTCTATCTGATGGCATCCTCATCTACCCCCCGCAGAGCAGATTGCTACTGGAGGCTACCTTTACAGGAATGCAGGGAACAACACACACACACATACACACACACACACACAGACACACACACACACACGCAGAGCTGTTTACCAACCCAGGACATTTGGTTGCATACCTTCGACCACATGTCAAAACATTCTTTTGTAAAATCCCTGGATTTCTGTTACTGTCAACAGCGGGACGAGAGGAGGAGGAGGATTATCGTCTTCATCCCTGTTGGCCCGTTCTGGCTCGACCGAGTTCCCGGCCGCTCGCACTGTTTTGAAACACACTCTGCAGGAATGCTCCCCACAAGAAACACGGCCTGATGTCCGACCGGAGAAGAAGAAGAAGAAGAAGAAGAAGAAGAACAAGAAAAAAAACTCCAACCACAAATAGAAAACAACAAAAACTCTTTGGGAGACTCGTCCAGAACATGCTTCACAGCCACATGTAGAGAGTCCTGTTTGAATTTAGTTGAGGTGAAGTTGTGCAACACCATATTTCAAACTTGAACAACAACAGAGGGCATCACGTCTTATTTAGCTATTTAACTGAATTTATTTTCGGTTGTCTAAACCCATTAAATCCAGATCCTGTTGCTCTGCTGATATAAAAATCAAACAAATCTCATTTTAATAAAACAAGATCACAACAACCTCTGATTGTTCCACTTTCAGCAAAGGTTTTAATGTTTGAAATCTCTAACTGATGCATTAAATCTATGGGTGACTTCCAATCAATAACAAGATTATTTATTTCAAATGTGAACCTTGATCATGATTAATGTGTTGTATGTATTTAGATATATATTGAATCATCGGAGGGGTAGAGAGATGCAGCCTTATTTAAACAAACAGCAGCTTATAACAACTCCCCTCATCTCTCTTACATCACTAACAATGAAAACTATGGAGATAATGAAAGCTGCACAACAGTGAGCTTCTGCTTCAGTCCACTAAGACAGACTCTCGTACAACATGTAAAGTCTGATGCTCATTTAGATAGCGGACATGTCTGGTCTGATCTGCAGGGGTCTGGTGGGAAAAGCGCTCGAGTCAAGACAAGCTCTGGGAACCATCAAAAAAAAAAACTTAGCAGCTGTCATTTATCATTGAATCATGATTGCTTTAAGGGCACCACCTCGCTGCAACCTGGCAAATGTCATGAGCCAATGTAATCTAATGACACAGAAACGGCACAGATCGCCGGAGAGCTCGCAGTAGATCTTAAACCCACATTTGAAAGCGAGCTGACAGCTCGGCAGCAGCTGCTCTGTCGAACACAACAATGGAGGCAACTCACCGCCTCGTCATCTCAACCACGTTTGGCAAAAGACACGGAGGATGTCACAAAACGATGACAAATGGAAGCGTTTGAAATGATAAATAACACTAAAATATGTCTGAATGTCTCTAAGGCTGTACACATGCAGGAGGGTCAAGACCGGGAATTACCACAGATAAACACATTATGTAAAGCTAATGTTTATTTGGTTGTATTAATGTATTTTTTATTCCATTTAATCGACTATTGACTGGCTAATAACTCGACTGACTGGCTAACAGCTTGCCAAGAGGCTGGCAGCCTGACCCGCTGAACAGCTGAATAAGTAGCAAAGCTAAAGGCTGACTTGTTGAGCAGATAAAACCTTAAACTCACTGATCACTGACTGCAAAGAAAACAAGTGCTCAATTTAGAGAATTACATGTATGGGGACTACACACACACGCACACACACACACATATACTCGCACATAATCTCCACACCCATTCACACACACACACCACAGTAGTAATTTGTTATGCTCCTGGAGGAATGTTGACCAAATGGCTTATATCCCCGTGCTGTCTCAGACTGGGGGAAGCCACCCTCCCCCCTCCAGCAGAGGACTACACTCTCATAAGGGCCACGACACACACACACACACACACACACACACACACACACCCCAAAACATGAACATCTTGAAGGGGCAGTTGGCACATTTATACGCTCTCCGTCTCTTATACATTTGTCCACAACTGCTTAAAAAAAAACCCCCAGCAGACTCACTCTTGCACTTGCACTAATTATATCATTAAGGGCTGCTAGACACAATTATTTTCCTTATTGATTCTTCAGTTGACTTCTTTTGATGAACTATTTATAAAATGGAGGTACTGTGGACACTTCAGAGAGTGAGGAGACCCTGGAGCAGACACACAACATGCTGGAGGGAGTGTATATCTCATCTGACCTGGGAATTCCTTGGGATCCCCTAAGAGGAGTTGGAGGTAGTAGCTGGGGAAAATGGGGTCTGATTATTGTTTTCTGCCAGTATACTCCATCCAAAGAACTTGTCAGATGGCTGGGTGGATGGATGATTGGATGGATGGATGGATGGATGGAGCTTCGGGGGATCGTGCGACACCTTCCAATGTCAGATTAGGAGGTTTGTGTCCGACGATTTCCGATGGTTAGCTGCTTCTTTCTAGCTCTCTTTTTCATTCACATACAGTGGAGTACAACCCGGCCTTTAGCCCACTACTACCACCACGACCCAGATCTGGTTGAGAGGCAGAAAATAGATGAATGGCCTCAAATGTCTTGTTTTGTCTGATTAACAGTCTCCCCAGATTTGAGAAGCTGTTCGCAGCAAATCTTTGCCATTTTTGCTTGATCCATGACTTCAGCAATTAACGCCGCTGGCTTGACTCTCAGGAATGACGGACATGTGGATTTCCTCCAGGGATCAATAAAGTCTTACATTAAAATTGTCATCTGAAACCTGACACAAACACACACATTTGTTCATGGCTCTCTCTCGGAAGTGAGAGGATTATGACTGTATTCAGCTGTGGTCCATACAGTCACTGTAAACCTCTGTTCAGAGGCTGCTGGAAACTCTCTCTCACCCTCGCTTAACCTAAAACACATTATACACTCTTGTCTTTCATATACACACACATGCGAACCTCATCTTTACCTTCCCTCTGTGCTCCTGTCTTTCCCAGCTTCCCTTCAAGGACGTAACACCTAATCATTAAACACTTTTCTGCACCACAGTTCCCTGTTCAGAGCTCACCGCCTGAGCTACTTCATTGTGTGTGTTTCTGAGTGAGTGAGCGTGCGTGCATGCGCGCGTGCGTGCATGTGTGCGTGCATGCGCGTGCGTGTGAGAGTTTAAACTAGCCACTGGACACAAAACAGCCATAGACCACGGTTTGATTTTTATCTCCTTTAGCAGTCCCAGTCACATTTTCCCAGGGGCTGTGTGACTTAGTGTGTGTGTGTGTGTGTGTGTGTGTGTGTGTGTGTGTGTGTGTGTGTGTGTTTCCAGATGACTGAGCCAGGCTTTTCCATTCCCTGCTGTGGCGCTGTGGTGAATATGGATGCACACCGGCCAACATTTACACCGCTGCTGCTGCGACTTCTCAACACCGTGGGCGAGCGACGGTAAAAGAAAGAGAAAGAGAAAGAGAGGCAGAGGTTGCATGTCAGTCGGCCTACTTATGCACTGGACTGAACGCACATACACACACACACACACACACACACACACACAAACACACACATTTGTTCATGGCTCTCTCTCGGAAGTGAGAGGATTATGACTGTATTCAGCTGTGGTCCATACAGTCACTGTAAACCTCTGTTCAGAGGCTGCTGGAAACTCTCTCTCACCCTCGCTTAACCTAAAACACATTATACACTCTTGTCTTTCATATACACACACATGCGAACCTCATCTTTACCTTCCCTCTGTGCTCCTGTCTTTCCCAGCTTCCCTTCAAGGACGTAACACCTAATCATTAAACACTTTTCTGCACCACAGTTCCCTGTTCAGAGCTCACCGCCTGAGCTACTTCATTGTGTGTGTTTCTGAGTGAGTGAGCGTGCGTGCATGCGCGCGTGCGTGCATGTGTGCGTGCATGCGCGTGCGTGTGAGAGTTTAAACTAGCCACTGGACACAAAACAGCCATAGACCACGGTTTGATTTTTATCTCCTTTAGCAGTCCCAGTCACATTTTCCCAGGGGCTGTGTGACTTAGTGTGTGTGTGTGTGTGTGTGTGTGTGTGTGTGTGTGTGTGTGTGTTTCCAAATGACTGAGCCAGGCTTTTCCATTCCCTGCTGTGGCGCTGTGGTGAATATGGATGCACACCGGCCAACATTTACACCGCTGCTGCTGCGACTTCTCAACACCGTGGGCGAGCGACGGTAAAAGAAAGAGAAAGAGAAAGAGAGGCAGAGGTTGCATGTCAGTCGGCCTACTTATGCACTGGACTGAACGCACATACACACACACACACACACACACACACACAAACACACACAGAGACCACCCCCAGCAGAACACACACCAATAATTACTTGCAGTAATTCAAAAGACACCCTCCTTATTTCCAGCAGCTCACCGCCCGCAGCGTGAAACCGTGAGAAGAGGCTGGGAGGAAACGGCGGCCCCCGTGACTTTATCGCACAAGAAGAGGTCACGTCAAAATCTATAAGCACACATTAAATCTCTCGCAAAGCCTTCACACTTCCCCAATACACACACCTGAAAGTAACACTAACCTCTTACAGCTCTGCAGACCACACTACATGTCATTCTGCACATCTATCAACTCCCATACTTGTTGGTTTCTTAGTTGAATCATGAGGATGCTGTCAATGGAAGCCAACGCAAAAAGGGTCGATAACCTTTAACATATGTGACAAACACTATAACAGTCTTTCATTTCCCACAGACACCCGACCAGAGTGGTTTGAGTCGTCTGTCAACGCTCGGGGGAATTTTTACCGTCCGGTGAATGAACAGGAAGATGAACAGAGCCTCGTTTCGCTGGAGATCCCCCCCTGGGAACCCCGTTTAGCACCCCTGTGGGAACCCTTTGACCTCCAAGTTTGAGAACCCAACCGCTGCATTAGATTATGTCAATAGGGCTTTTTTTTTTTATTCATGGACAGTGACAGCTGACAAACATCAACCGGCACCGGATATTTGCTTTCGCTTTGGGCAATAACTTTTTATTCTCTGCAGAAGAGGAGGAGGAGGAGGAGGAGGAGGAGGAGGAGGAAGAGTGAAGCTACAAATCTGATGTCTAAAAAAAAAGCAGTTTTTGAGTTGAAAAGTTGAACGCAAGCGGACAACAAGCAGACTGAAATGAGGGAGCAGCCTTACAAGCCTGCAAACTTACCACAATTGCTGTTTTGGTGGAGCTAGAGTTCTGCAACAACCACATCCTTACATAGTGCAATTCCTTTTGTCAATGTGAGAGTGATATTATGAAAATAAGATGCTAAGACGCTAAATATTTACATAAACATTAAGAAAATACTTTATATAAACTCACTCCTAGTACAGTAAACCTGTGAATATAACATTATATCATTGTGCATTTATGTGTTATTGTAGCTGGTTGAGGTGAAGCTAATAAAGCTAACGACTATCAAAATAATAGATTTTCTGTCAGTGGATTAATCATTTCAGTTCTTGGTGGAGCTACAAGGATTAGTCGATTAATTGATGGACAGAACATTAATCAGCAACTATTTTGATGATCTAATAAAAAATGTCAATGTAATGATGCATTTCTTTGTCACACATGAAAGTAAACTGAATATCTTTCAATATAATTTGACACAAGCATTTTCCATTATGTACCCTCATTTTAAAATAATCGTTAGGTACAGCTCTACTCTTCATGTGTGGTATGCATGAATCTTATATTTATAAAGTAATTAAGGCAGTAAAGTAAATGGGATGAAGTAAAAAAAAGTACAATATTTCCCTCTAAAATGTAGTTAAAAATAAGTATAAAGTATTTAAAATAAGTAAAGTACTTCATAAATGTACTTATTTACACTGCACAGGCTTGTAAATTGAGATTTTTCACATTTATATCAATGAAAATAGCTTCAACAGTTATGGTCAACTTACTTTAGTGATGATGAGCGGCTCGCCGTGCTCCAGTCCTCCTTTCAGCGTGAACCCCCAAGGCGCGCCCCCGCTCAACTGGACCTGAATGTGGTGGAAAGAGACGAGCTGCTCAACCGTTTCCATCCTCTCCCTCCGGTCCGTTATCCGTTATTTTTCTTCTTCTTCTTCCCTTCTCCCTCTCTCTATTTTGCTTCCTCTCGGTGTATTAGCCGGGCTGAGTCGTTGCTAGCTTAGCGGCGCCGGTAGCGGTCCCTCGGCTTCTCCATCACCGCTGTAACGACAACAACGTACGGATGGATGGATGAGTGGAAGGACGGAGGGAGTGAGTGGAAGAGGGGGAGGGCAAAAAGTTTTGGCCAGCGTCAAGCTCGTCGAAGTTATGGCCAACTTTTCGTTTTTAACTTCCGGTCAAGGAGTTTAACCGTTAAGGAAAAGTAGACGTTAGCATGTTTTACGGTTTCAGTCTCGCTCTGTATTTTATCACGTAAATCTACCGGTTGTTTCGTTTAATATATTTAGCTACTGACCCGCTTATTTCACCAAAAGAAGAAAGTTTAACGCGTTTTATTTTGACACCTACATCAAATGTTTCCGGTGTTACAGTCGCTACATTGACGTAGCTGCAAACTTTGGGGAAACTTTTACCAAGGAGAGGTAGGCAGGCCCCTCCCACTATTCGAACAGCGGGATGTGATTGACAGAAAGGTCTACCAATAGCAGAGAGAGTCTGCATGCGAGTATCCAATAAGCGACGTTTAGGGGAGGGGCTGCCAGGGCAACAACCGCTGTATTGTAATAACATCAGGTTGGCTCACGGCGGCAAATAGAGCCAGAAACACAGCATCAGTTCATTTTAAGCACTGATGAATATAGTTTAGCTTTCATCTTCATATCTAATCATCCATATCTAATTTTATCTAATGATTTTGGTTCATTTTGCTGCCCTGCTGCACTGTAGCAAGCTATAACGTGATTTAGTTTTTTAAGTACTGTTCTGTGTGAAGCACTTAACTTGATCTTTGAAAAGTTCTTTACTTTCTTTACACTAGAATTACAATCACAAACATCCTTGGTCTTTCTCAGTAAATCTGTGAATTGCTCACAACTGAATTAGGACTATTACAAAGCGCAAAGACTTTATCATTCTGTCCTCAAACTGCTGTAACTCTCATTTTGTAAGTGAAAGCAAAGATTGTCAAAGCCCTCATCCATCCACACTGAGATTTTGCAGAACTGCAGCATGAGCACCTACAGTACACGAGCCCTCGGGCCAACAACAACATTTGGTATCACGTCCCACACATTTCTGAAGCCTTACCAATCATACCAGTCTAATTGTCTAACCACCATATTAAGACTCATTTAAACAAGCAATTACAAGCTCTCAAAAGTTACATAAGACAAACTTACTGCTATTCTGGTTAATTTCCCACTCCAGTGATAATAAGCTATAGTTATACAATTTGCGCAAGTTTATTTAAGCTCTCTTGCAACAATTTATTATCAATAATTATGTTTTGTTAAGTTATTGAGTTCCTTAATGGAGCTTGCTGAGATGATAGATGTTAGGGTGTCACTCTTTAACTGCTTCATGACCCTGTACGTGAGTTTCATTTGAAATCCACTGCGAAACACCCATGATGGAGTAAACAATGTCTAAGCAGCCAGGATTAATGAATCAATACCTTTATATCTTCATCTGGTGCTTTTATTAATACTTCTCTGATGCACAGAGGGTTACATTTCAAACATTTATTAACACGACAAGTAAACATCTCCATTCACCAATGAGGACCATATGGTGGGGTTGAAAGCTACTGGACTTTTTTACTTTCTTTCCCGGAGTGAGATGATAAAATCGATAGCACTCTCGTGTCTGTGTGTTAAGTTCGGGGTCCCTACCTGGTTAGCCTAGCTTAGCATAAAGACTTATGGAGGAAAACAACAACAAAGCTACTGAGCTGAGCCTCCAAGTTGTAATTCAGAGTCATTGATATGGAAAATTTCTATCACCAAAGATATTTCCCAAGTGGTGAAAACAAATACAGGAAGTGTCACCAAACTGTTGGAAAAACGGCTGCAAAACCAACATTGCTGGCAGTTGCATCAAAATAAAATCCTAAATTAACAACTCATACTGTTGATTTAGATCATTTGAATTGAGTTTATCTTTACTGTATTTAGTTTCACTTGTAAATGAACCCCTCCGTACACTGCAAAAAAAAAAAAAAAAAGCTAATTTAGGCCATTTAAATGGTGTGACCACAAGGCTAGCAGCCATTGTAGCCACTGTAATGATACTTGGACACTCCCAAGTCAGAATAACAGGAGGTTTTCCTGCTCTTCATTTCCTTGTTTGACTGCACCATTAACATACAGACATGACTGATATCAATGTTCTCATCTCCTCTCTGAAATAAAGTAGCTAGTGTTTCTCAAAATGTTGAACTAGTCATTTAAAAAGATGCAATCTTCAAGCAAAGTTGGTTTTAAATGGTTGATTTTCCCTATAAACAAATACGTTACATCTTCAAAATGGTTTCTGTTTTGTACATAAACTTCCCTGGGTAGCTATTAAAGCTGCATTACAGTGTAAATAATACGCACAACGTCAGTCCAAATCTCAAAAGTGAAGCTTTCTACACAATTTCTGGTTTTTAAAGTTGAAGCTGAAACAGTTGCTTCTGCCTTTATTGGTGAATTAGTGTCTGGAATAAACATTTAAATGTGTTTCAGCCTCAGCAGCTCTTATGGCCATTTTCTGTCTGTCTCCTTTGTAGTTTTCCCACAGTCCCTCTGCAGACTGGGAAGATCGGGATTGGAGATAATCACTGTTGTGGAATGCCACCACACTGCAGTGGCACTTATTTGAGTGTGTGTGTGTGTGTGTGTGTGTGTGTGTGTGTGTGTGTGTGTGTGTGTGTGTGTGAACGAGTGGCTATCTTTGCATGTGTGGAGAGAAAGAACAAGTAAAGAGAGGCAGATAGAGAGAATCAAAAGAGAAAGGGAGACAGATGTGAACCTGTCCAGACATCTCACCTTTCATCCAGACCACGAGGAGGTTGTTTTGGTCAGATCAGACGACCGTTCCTCCACGCCGCCGGTGACAGCCGTGGCCGGACGCTTTATGTTTTCAGGAGTTCGTTCGTTCAACTCGTCCCTGTTGAGAACAATTCATTCAACAGAAGCTCAGTGATCCCAAAGGCTTCAAATTATCCAAGTACAAACAAACAGCATATGAAAACACTGCAATCAGACTCTTCAGAAATAGCCAGAGTTTGGGAGTTGTCTAAATATAAAAATCTACACCACAGTGCAAAAAAAGATGCAAGATGAAACCAAAGACCAACAGAGCAAGTCACAAATTACATTGCTGAAACTTGAGGCATGTTGTAGTTATTTTGAAGGAGTACCCCAAAGAATCATCACATGTCACTTTTCCTCAAAGCCACTATGTATACAATATTTTTTTAATTCATTCTGATGGAGTAAGTTTTTTATTTGTAGAAAAATGAAACGATCCTTGTGGAAACTGGTGCAGTGGTGTCATTCTACCACCTGATGGCGCTGATGTGATCAACAACAGACTTATAATAAAACCACTTTATCTTAAGGTCTCATACTACATCCATGCAAAAGACCTTTGTGTGTGTGTGTGTGTGTGTGTGTGTGTGTGTGTGTGTGTGTGTGATTTATTGAGCAATAAATTTACAAAGAAGGAGACACTTCAACCTTTGTATCAAATTCCATTCAAACCTTTACAGATGATTATTGGTCAAATTAAAGAAAAAAATGAAAAAACAAGAACATTTTTTCTTGTTTCAGTTTGGATAGAAAAAAATCTGACTTGTTAGCAACGTTTGAATTATTTCACATGATGCTGAATTAAAGAATAAAGGTATATTTAAGCACAAATAATTTATCAAAAAGAAACCTTTGGGGTATATAGTAACTCATCTCATCAAATTATGTGTTTTAATTTACAGTTACAATCCGAGTATCAGCTTGACTTAGTAAAACAGAGTGACACATTTTGCTTTTCCTGAATTAAACCTGGATTTTTTATTAATTATTAATTATCCTGGCTGTCTTAAAATTAACACACACTGTGCAAAGTTAACCTGGAAACTATGGATGCTAAAAAAATATATATTGTTTCTGTAAAGTAGGATACAGAGGATAACAGCAAAGAACACATTCATCAAATATCAGAATGTGTATAAAGTGCATTTAAAATTCACATTTGCCTCCATGTACATTTGAGCACCTTTACCGACCCAATCGAATGGCTTCCTCGCGCTCCTGTGGGCGGCTCACGCATATCCGAAGGGTTAATTGGGGTCACCGTCAATTTCAGGAAGTTGATTGTCGCGACCAAAATGGCAGGTGAACAGGTGAGCCTGTAAAATCGCGCCCTCGGCCGTGCTGGGGATGGTTGCCAGTCATAGCCTCGTTGGTGGAGCTCGCTAGCACCAGAGGATTTATAACCAACATGAGGGCGCTGCGTGTCTGCGTCCTGTCCTGTTTCATCCTCCTGTTGACTTTTACCTGCACCGCGCTAAAAATGGCCTCCGAGCTCTCTGGCGCGCATCACCGGCCTCTGACGCACGAGCAGGAAGCGGACCAGAACGTGCAGTTCATGTTGAGTTTGTACCGGAGCGCGGCCGGACCGGACGGCAGGCCCAAACAGCACCGGAAGTTCGGCTCCAACACGGTCCGACTGCTGAGACCCACGGCGTCTACGGTGCACTACTTGCCAGCGTCGAGAGGTGAAACAGCCAGTTTACTAATCTCCTAAAGATCTGCATCTAATCTATTTTCCAGAGGCAATCACGACCCAGCCACTGGGTCCGACTCTGCAACAGGTGGTTCAGAGTTTTATGACCGGAAGTGTTTTATTTTGGCAGAGGGATAACTTTTTATACATGTCGGTAAACTGCCAGCTCGTGTCCAAAAATGCTCTATTAACTTATTATGTTTCATACACTGATTCCAAACACATTTCATGAGACTTTTTTATTTCCCTGTGCTTCTTATTATATTGTTTTAAACCCTCCCACCACCAAAAAAAAAAAAATGGCAGCCATCCAATACAATAGTTGGACTGCTGATTGTTTTAGCTTTCTGTGTATCTTCCATAACCATGTGAGGGCTCTGATCATCTGTACCACCATTCACTTGCATTTTCTGACACAGATCAGGTGAACAGGACATTGCATAAATAGATTAGGTTTCAAAAACAGTGATCTTATTAAAGAATGACGCCAAATCTGGCATGATAGTTCACATGAAAGCTGAGAATACTTTACGTTATCGGCTAACGATGACACACACTTGTCTGAATTAACCTTGATTTCTTGCAGATTCATTTTATCTAGCTCTTGTTTCATGTTTCAGTGTAATGAGGCATCTAGTCCAGTGGTTCCCAACCTTTTCCAACTCCTGACCCACTTGAAAATCTCAAAAATGTCTGCGGCCCACATCCAACTTCATAACAATACGGAGGCCAAATAATGCCTTCTCAGAGCACTTTTTACTTTAATGATAATGATTGAACTGAAAGCAGAGGACCCTCTTTCTTTTTAATTCTTACTGTTGCTAATCAGCTATCTATTTTGATACTCCAGTTTTTCTGTTGGTTACGATGTTGTCCAGAGGCGACAGCATAAGTTCCTACCATTGGCGTATCACAGTGATGGGCATTAATACAAGAAAAGATTTACTTTTAAAACATTTTTAAAGATCATTTTGTTTTTAAAACATTTATTTATTTATATATAATTACATATTTTCACCAAAACTGTATTGAGAGGGACTGAGTGTGTCAGTCATTAACTATGGGCATCTCTCTTCCAGACTCCCACTACACCTTCACAGTACAGTACAACCTTGACACTCTTCCCTCGGAGCAGCTCATCAAAGCCTCTTTCATCCATCTCCGCTCTTCATCCTCTTCTTCTTCTTCTTCTTCTTCCTCAACCACAACTTCAAGCACCACCCAGGCCCTTGAGCCGCCCCGATGCAGAGCTCAGATCACCTCACTGGGACCGGAGAGCCTGGTCACTCTGGAGCCCCACGAGCGGTGGACGGAGACGGACATCACGGCACACGTCACCGGGCACGTCCTACAGAGGAAGGACCGGGGCAAGGGGGGACACTTGATCCTCACTGCCCAGTACCGGTGCACAGAACCTGGGCTTGCTGAAGAGGACGGCAGCCTCTGGTGGCAGACTCGTCGTAGAGGAAGACCGAGAGAGGAACCTCACCTCGAAGTCCCGTCCCTTCTTCTGTACCTGGAGGAGGAGAGGGAAGTGAAGGACTGGATGGGGGAGTTGTTGGGGGGTGAAGGGGAGAACATCATGAGGCGAATAGGGCAGTGGCACCCTTCGCTTCGCCGGCGCCGTCGCTCCAAAGACTCTTCAGAGGCGAAAGATCCTTCGCTGGACGCCCTGAAAAACGCCCCTACTTCCTCCTCCTCTTTCTCCACCTCCCCCTCCGCCTCCATCATCGCCGAGATCCCCAACTACAAACGCAAAACCAGCGTACCCAAGAACCGCTGCAAGCTCCACTCCTTCCGCCTCTCCTTCGACGAGCTCGGCTGGGGCCACTTCATCGCCCCGCCGGTGTACAACCCTCGCTTCTGCCAGGGCGACTGCCCGAGGTTGCTCCACTACGGCTACCACTCCCCCAACCACGCCATCATCCAGACCGTCATCAACGACCTGGGTGTCGGGGACGTCCCTCCTCCGTCCTGCGTGCCTTACAAGTACATGCCCATGAGCGTGCTGGTTGTGCACAAGAATAAGGTGGACTACAGGGAGCTGGAGGACATGGTGGCCGAGTCGTGCACGTGTCGCTAAAGACTCGGGAGCGGAAGCACTGAGAAAAGAGACTTAAAAAAGGGGGTGGATGATGATGGGTCATTTGTTTGATCTACAGCTTGGCGGCTAACCACAATGAGTTTGAGACTGGAAGGAGGAAGTTGTTGTGGTTTCAGATCGTCACCATCCCTGTTAAAGCACTTTAAAAGGCAGCTGCCGAATGTGAACCATGGGCCGTGCCGCTGGGAGGGGAGTCGCTACGTCCTGATATTCTGAATTATTGTGGCATTATTATACTGTGACTCTAATCTGGTGGAAAGGTGAATGTGCTGATTGCTGGATTCATAGTCACTATAAAAGGTTGCAGGTAATTTTGGAAGCATTTTACGACCCTTGAGAGCAGCTTAACCAACTTGATGTAAGTAGTAATTTGATTAAACTAAGCTAAAAGTAAATTCCGGGGGAACTCAAACTAAACTTCTGCAGTAGCTTCATAAACTTGACTAAACATCATGGGAACCTTTTAAGAAAACTGATAACTTTAGGATTAAGCACTGGTTCATTTGTGTTTTTTGAAGTCAACCTTCGACATCAAATCACAGTCATCTGATGAATATTTTCTTCCTTCTGTCTGTCTGTGTATTCGTTCTTTCTTTTCTGTCTTGTTCCTTTTTTTTTTTCTTTAAAAACCTCATCTGTCTCACTTCAGGACTCTAATAATCAGCCAAAAAAACTCATAGATTTGTGTGTAAAAAAAAAAAAAAAAAAAACATGATGCCGCTGCGTGTGGCCATGTTCCTCTGTGAGAAATCAGACACTGCTTAAAAACAGAGAAAGTATTTTATCGACCGTGTTGGATGTAACTGTAAAGGTCGTATGATGTGACATTTTTGCTGTTTACAGTCTGAACTTTTGCATTTTGTAAATATTTATAATAAAAGAAAAAGGGCTGCTACTGGCCTGTCTTATATAAAAAATCAAAACAAAATGAAGGATTATGAAGAGAAGCAAGTGTTGTATGTTAAAGAAAACAGAATTGTTGAGTGGAGTGGAAAAGAATGCAATTTTTATTACGAGTGAAGATGAAGAATAAAATAAAATGCATGTTTTCTAAAACCTCATTTATTGTCTTTTTTGATGATTTTGTTTAAAAACTAGTTTTTGTTTTTTTTTTCCAAAGTCAAGATTAAACGGTTTAAGTCACGGTAGACAAGCTAGGGAGCTAAGAAGACCATGTTCTATGATCGAAAACTCCAGAACTGCTACTGAACAGAAGTTTAAAGGAGAAATTCAACATTTAGGAAACTGACTTATTTGCTATTGCGAAAAACTTTCACAGCTTGGTCCCAACAGAGAAACAGTGGATCATAATCCCTGTAAGAGAAAACAAAAGTACATAAAAGTATTGTAATTCACAATCTCAAAACAAATCATTTATTTCATCTCATTCATTCATTTTGTAACAGAATCTTTTACAAATTGTAAAGACATCCCTTTACTTAAGTTAATTTACAGCACGACACAAAAATCTCAGGAGACTGCATTAATGCAAAACATCCACAAGATGGCACTGTTCACTAAAATGGTGCATAACGTTTCCATCAGCAGCAGACAAATCTGGTTTCTCACCGGTTTTCTTCTTGAGAAAAATAAATAGATGTTTGACCAATTAAAATACTGTCTCTACTTTAAGATTAATCTTTCCAATATATAATGTGTATTTATTGTGTGTTTTCTGTCTGGTATGCATTCAGGGATCTGTCTGAACTCTGCATTGCGAGTTTCATAAACCATTTTTTCTGTTCGCCCCTTACTTCACCCTGACCTCACTATCAGAAGTCTTTGAGGAAGGTCGTGAAATTTACATCAAGGAAAAAAGGTCAAGCTGGATGTAAACAATCGAAGCAGGCCCTCTGACATATATAGATAACTTATGTTGTTTCTACTTATTGAACAGCCAGGAAAGGTTGAAAAAACAACTTCTTGACACAGAAAGGAGAAGAAACAACCACATTTCCTCCTTTTAGAGCTCTGAATTTAGAGCCCTGTAATTTCACATTGTACTTCTTTGCACATGTTTGAGTATTTATTTTCATTTTTGCTCTCGTTTTTATCATTTTTATGTATTTCCATGCCTTTGTAAAGCACTGTGAATGATCCTGTGTCTGAGTGGTGCTTTATGAATAAACCAGCCTTCAATAGAAACACACAGATGTGTTATTACTTGAATATTTTATTAAAATAGGGCAAAGTGAAGTGAAAGTGTCATTATTGGAATAAAAACAGGCAGTCATAGCCTATGTACGAGTTCATAAATGGTTATACCATAATAAGCAGTTTATAAATGGATTTTGTTCCACGTGTTCAGGCTCCTTTAGTGTTACTGTAAATTGTGCAGATGAAGGTCAGTGTCACTGGGTTAAGAGGTGCACTTTGCTCTGTATCAATCAGGTATTGTAAGTGGGTCAAAGAGAAGCCGTTCGTCTATCACTGTTTACCCACACACACCCACCCTCAACATGGATATCTATGTGGACTGATTGAAGCAGAAACACACGTGTGCATAAACACGCAACCAACACACACGATCATGCAGATATAGAGACTGAAAACAAGCATGTAAATCGTGATAAGCCGCAAACCTTCTATATGTGGCACTGTGAAACATATGTACATTTCGTTTACTCTTTTCTTAATCTTTCTTTTCTGTCTATTTCTAATATTTAGGGCAGTTTTTTTTCCTACATATTACTAGACAGACTCTCAGGTAAAGGTTACACTGAACTGTGATGTAACTTAGATAATAACATGTGTTCCTCCACATATATATATATATATATATATAGCAACACACAGTAGAGCAACAACACTTTAATGAGAAAGAGTTTTACTAATATCTTTCCAATGTTGTTGATCAATGGCAATGTGACTCAGACAGTGATTACTTTGGCACACGCAGAGATTTTTGGCTTGTATTGAGTCACAAAATCTAAACACAGAAGAGTATTCCCACTAAAGTATTTTTTTTTTATGATTTTAGGCAGTAATATGGTTCGATCTAGCCAATTTCATGGTGGAAGCACAGGGACGTAAAGACAGTCTATCTGATGTTTACTAGAAGTTATGTAAATGTATGCAACGAAGAGGTGCAATGAAAATTAAAAATTACAGCTGAGGTATTTCATTTAAACTTAAGCTTATTTTTAGAACAATAAAAAGATGCTGAACAAAACATGGCTCCTGTGGGTTAAAATCAGATGAAAATAAACATGAAAAAGATTAAATACATCACTGGAATTGCGGTAAAAGTATATTTTATGAAAAGAAAAAGAAGTTAAAAGTCGGACATAGTCATGTATCTTGTTCTTATTTTGCCTGAGGATCTGCAGGGTTGGTCTGTTACATAAACATTTAATTACAGGGTGACTGGAAAGCCTCAGTTTTACGGGACCTCCTCGTCTATTTCCTCCAGGGATATTGTGTGTGTGTGTGTGTGTGTGTGTGTGTGTGTGTGTGTGTGTGTGTGTGTTGTTTTGTCCCTCTCATCCTAATCTCCTGTGACAGATGTTGTAATGTTCTGAAATCACACACACACACACAGAGGCAAATTTTAGCAAAGACAGATTCCCGTAAATGTCCCACTCAGCGGTGCAAGACAGAGAAGAAATGAACTGTCACTAATCACATCAGACAGAAGCCATTATGGATGAACATGTCTACCAGACTTTGTTTGGCTTCAAGAAAGTGTGTGTGTGTGTGTGTGTGTGTGTGTGTGTGTGTGTGTGTGTGTGTGTTAAATGACGGGTGATGAAATGAGTCAGCCACAGTCGTACAGACATCAGTGTTTGCATTTACTGTATGCTGTGTGTCATTGCTTTCATACACAGTGCCTGGAATTAGTGAAACAGCTGCAGCTTTTAATTGTTGTTGATTATTTTATTATTGTTAAACTATTTTTAGCATGTGACATTTAGAATGAAAGCTATCACCGTAACATCGCTGTTAGCCTTTTGCGTAAAATGGTAGCATGCTAACGCTATCACCTTGTGGTGTTTGAAGGGGAATCACCAATGAATCCAGGCCAAATGAAGCCTCAGTTTACACATTTATAAAGTTTGTGATTCTCTGAACGCGCAGACAAGAGTTGTCCTTTTGCATCATGAACCAAATGAACCTGTAATCAATGCAGCGATTTGCCAGATCACACAAAAACAGAACAGTCAACAAAACTTCTGAATCAGCATCAGTCAGCTAATGCAGCACGTTAATGAGAAGCAGCTGCAAATACAAATATGTAAAAAGAAAAGCTGGGAAAAAAGAAACTGAACTAAACAGCTGCTCCAGTGGCAAAGCAGAGATTAGCAGAGATGAAGATCAGTCATGCATCAAAACAGGTGCACTTCCTTACATTGTTTAATTAGGCTAAATTAAATAAGTATTCCTGATAACAAAGACAGTATCTCTTTTTCTGCTGCATCGATTAAAATTGAGTTGACAATGTTATAGAAATGCAACGCTAAATCAGGGGAGTACTCTTTTAACAGGACATTCGGTAGTCCATCCATTGTTTTCGACAAAAAGGTATGATATACCAACAGTTAATTGTTCAAATATGTTTCATAAATAAGCTTGATAAACTTAAAAAAGTAAATAACTGTTCAGTATACAGTCAAGCTAGCTAGTGTGGCTGTTAGCAAGCTGGCTAGTGCTGTCATATTCCTGGCTAGCTTGCATTAGCTAGCGTTAGCAGTTAGCTTGGCATTTAGCATAGCTCACCAACTATTTATCAAGGACGTGCAGTTGAACTTTGTCACTTTCAGTTGTGACCAGGTCTAAACTGACTTCTTTTACACCACCTGCAAAAGTTTAATTCATCGTATGAAATTTGTGTTTCCAGAACAATTTAGCCTTTGTACTTCAAATCCTTTTAAGACTGCTCTATAATCACAATTGCAATTTAATTTAAAATATATTACTGATCTAAGCCTGTGCAACAATACATTAAATTTACCTTTTTCCTGGTAGAAATGATTGAAAATCTATACGTTTCAGCTAAATTGTATATAACTTTTGGTTACTTTAAATGAGAGAGATAAGAGACGAGCACTGTCAGAGATGAACTGTCACCACATCCACTATCAGAGAGTTGTTGGCTTTGATTCAAGGCCTGTCCACATTCATAGGGCTTTCTCTGTAACACGTTTCTGTGAACATCAGCCTGCACAGTCCGCATGAGTACTTATAAAACTGGTCAGATGAGGTCATGTCTGCAACTCTCCTTCGATCCGTTTGTCCAAGGGAATTATTCTTCATGGTAATCAAAGTTTAAAGTTCAGATATGACAGGGTGGGCAGACCGTTTTTTTTCTTTGTCATTGTAGGATGGACTGCGCTAGAAAGGAAACTGGCATAGTCAGTCCACAGAGGCTGCACCGTCAGCATTTAGCACCTTAATGAAATCCTTCCTAACCCCACAGGAAACAATAAAACATACATTATAATCGACATCACATAAGAGGAAAAAAATCATAAAACTATTTATGAAATGTTAATGTTTTTTGTTAATGAGCTTTGTGATTAAAGCTCAAATAAGAAACTTTCTGCATGTTAATTCAAGAAATAAGCAGGTTATCTAAGTAATTTCTATCCTTGGAAAATGCTCCAGGTTACAAACTGTACTTCACTGAAAGATTGTTTGACATAAACGTCTAAGAAGTATTAAAACATGATGTGAAAGCAGCTCAAACAAGATAAGGAAAGACTCGAATCATGGTTAGTGTGTGTTCTGATTCTTCACCACAATCTGTGGCCCCGCTGGAAATTAGAGTTACTGTGGCAGCAATGGTCAAAGTCCACTATCACCTGGTCCAGTTATAATTCAAGGTAATTAAAGTTCAACATTTAGCTGTCTGTGAGGGACGGTTTTATCTATATGTTTCAAGGACTTTGACGTAACTGATAAAGAACAGGAAATGCAGCTGAGTTTTGTATTACACATACAGATTTAAAGCTGTAACCATGGTAATCGGTCATGCCGTGCATCTAACCTGCAACTAAATTATACTGATTATCTATTTTTGGATGGATTGGGATCAAGGCCACGTTGCAGAAAAAGGCAAATAAAGCGATAAGAAAGATTAGTGTCGATCAAAAATCAAGAAAAGAAAGAATTTTTGAAGAATGAAGTAAATGAATGAGGGTTAAAATTAAAATTTTCATTACTGATATATGTACTTTTGCACTCTCTCCTTTGCATAAGTTGCACACTTTGCGTCTGTCCTGCGTTAGCACAGAACAACAGCCGCACATCAAGCAGGGAAAACTTTCATGTCTTGACTCTCTCCGTCTCCGTCTGCAGTTTCACTCTGCAGCTGCTCGGCCCGTCAGGCTCGAACTGATGACTCACGCTTTGGCGATAATGTGTGACGCAGATGTTCTGAGTGGATGTAACGCGGGATTCCTGTCAGTCTCCTGCTCCTCTGGGGGCCTCTCAGGGATGAAAAAACCCTTACAGGAATCAGCGCAGGAATTTTTCCGTAACATCCATCCACGATCCTCTGCCATCCTGGATTAAATCAACTGTACTTTTCCTCTCTGTCTTTAACGCAACATCCAGCGTCTCTGTCTTGGACGAGTCTCCCTTTGGATGAAAACATCCTTGTCTTTTCCAGGCTGACCTGATTTGCCCTGGAAAATCTAAATAAAGTAATTTGGATAAAACATGACTAAGGGAATATTATTGTTGCCGTGGTATGACTGTGGCTTTTAGCTATGGACACAAAGATCAGGCACAATTGACGACTTCTTGCCTGATGAGAGACAAAAGGTTACGTACCATGAAATGCACATGTCCTGTCAGCACGTTGGTGCGCTCACCTTTGTGTTAATAACCCACTTGAGCAGCGTTGAAAGCTAAAGAAAGCTCCGCTGGTGGCTCACGTGTATAATTAGCAACTGTCTCAACCTATTGACTCTTTGTAGTCAAGACTAGGAGTACGTCTGCCACTGACCTCAAATAAAGCCCGACCTCAGGACTGGACTTGGTCCCCAGGTGCAGCTCTGTGCTCTGCAACCAGACCAGTGTAGAGGAGTAAGTTATACTTAGTACAATAGATTATAAATTGATTATATTATATTTTCTTTATAAATATATAATTTAGTGGGCTTTTTAGCCTAAGATGTGGGATTTCTTAATCTATTTCTTAATAAATATACTGTCCACCATTCTGTTTGAGAGTCAATCCCACAATGCAATGCTCCACATTTTATAAAAAGTGAAAAAAGTGAGTTTCTGTTACTTAGTAGTGCAGTGACTGAGTGAACGAGGGAGTGGTTTCAGAATGATCTTTACAATTTAAATAAAATGTTGTAGCGTAAATAGTCCATCAGTTAGTAAATACAAAGTGTTTTAGTATGTTCAGGCCACATTACAGGAAGGAGGCGGTGTAGCTAACGTTAGCTGTCTCACTTGCACGTTTCCATGATGTGGTGATGGCAAATGACCGGACTCTAAAAACTCATCCTCCATATTACTCTGTAATTCGGTCACACAGCATTCCCTATGTAAGTACAAGGACTTTTCGTGATCTCACAGACGTCTATATGACACTTTCCTGAGGCTAAAACCGACATTTAAAACAGACATTTCCACTTCTTCTCTTCTCCACTGCGCTATAGCTGCAGAAATTTGAGCAAGTGGCACAAAACATTGGATTTAAACGTGGGTGTCGTCCTGGACAAACATTTTACCATCAAGATATTCCCAACATTGAATTAATTTTAATTTCAGTTTGTCTTTAAAAATTCACCAGATGAGTCCTGACTTCAGGTGCATCTGCAGCCCTCTTATTTAAATATATGGAGCCCACATATAGACACACACACACACGAGTCACGTGCTGGGGTCCGGTGCACTTTGCACCTGCTTATGTAAACCACACCTGATGCGCTCATACATGCGTGTCGTCTGCATTGTATAAGGGGGACTGTGCGATTGCGTCAGGTCAGTCAAAGATATATTGCAGCACACAGATTGAGACTGCAGATTGATAAAAGCCTTATCTTACTGCAAGTTCATTCACACACACTGTGGCATTGAAATGGAAACACGCACACACACACACACACACACACATTCAGTGAACTCTTTAAACCCCTTTAAACTCAGCTGAGTCTCTCTGTTGCCATTGCTTTACGTTGCAGTCACGTGTGCTGTGTCTGGTCCACCTGTGCTCACGTTACCTTTTCGTTACATATGTAAAAGAAGAAGTGGAGAAAGAGAAAGCGTGGGTTTCTGTGTGTGTGTGACAGAGAGGAGGTTTGGATGGCCTCGTTTAGAGGAATGACTTGATGGTTTTCTGCAAACACAAACTGTCACATTTGGGCCAAAAAAAGAGATAAAGAGGGAGAGAGAGAGAGAGGGAGTGAGGGGTGGACGACACAGCGTGGACTGTGACTCCTTCTTTCTCTCTCTCTCTCCCTCCCTCTCGTTCTTTCTCTCCTGGGATCATGGCCTGTCTATATAAAGGACAGCCCAGCCTTCTTTGCCGGTGCCACAGCCACAGAGTTTGCTGAGTCAGGCTGACTTGAAGAGACTTACAGCGTTAAACTAGTGAAACAACCACTTAAAAAAAAAAAAAAAAGACTCACTCCTTGGACTGGTTGAGTCCCAAAGAGGTTTCTAAAGTGCCGGAGATCAGAGAATCGGCCAGGTCGAGGTCAGATTTACTCAAGGCTGAGCAGCAGCAGGTCACTAAGAGGAAGAGAGTCTCATCCCCAAACACCTGAGGGTATTAAACTCCACCGGAAAGATGCAGGAGAAACACTCTTTCGCTCAAAGGAAAGCGGCAGTAGCACTGTGCATTGTGCTGTTAATGCTGGCTCAGCAGGTGAGTGGACTGTCTTGACTTGAAGATCTTGAATCAGAGGAAGGATGGATATACAAATGATGGATTTGGCCCCAGAACAAGTAAAGTGGACGTTGGGTTGACATTATTGTGTCAGAGGAGCTGATTTTTGTTGTGCGTGTTTTACCAGTTGTGCATCCAGTCGGTGCACTGCTAAAACACAATAATTTCAAAATGTCTTTGCCTAATGTGCCTCCAAATCAGCACATTAGGTGAAGTATCATCTTACCACATTGATTCAGCATGCACTCATGTGTCCCATAGGGATACTTTAGAGCTGAATTATGGAGAATTATTGTAATAAATCAATGCCAATTCTGCTGTGTGCCTTGTTTTGTACTTGTTTCTTTTTCTAATACACATCTCTGTACCTTTCTGTCAGGTGTGTGCGGGTCCGTTGGCCTCTCAGGTGCAGGCCGGCTCTGACCAGAGTGCGGATTTGAGGGGGGAACACAGAGTCCACACACTGAGGAGGATAGCTCGGATGACCCCGCTGTGGAGAATCATGAACAGTAAACCATTCGGAGCTTACTGCCAAAACAACTACGAATGCTCCACAGGACTCTGCAGGTAACTGAGAAAGAAAAAGTAAAGTTATTGGTGTACAAAGTGAAAGTAAATGTAAAAAAACACGTTGAGGTCGTTCATTTTGGAAAATAACGGCTGCATCAAAGCTAATCAATATGATTGGAGTCCTTGTCGAGTTAACTAGTGCCACCTTGAGACAAAAACACTTACCACAAGGACTACAGGATTTTAAGTGCCCTAAAAATCTTAGTGTCATGTCCTCTGTCAGTTTTTGGTTAAAAAGTGTGAATGCAGTAAACTATCCAGCTAGCTAGCTAGATTAGCAGGTATATTAGCTAGCACAATTCGTGAAGAAGCTATCATGGATACATATTAGTAGGTTAGGCAGTTAGCTAACTCAACATTTTATTGTTTTAATGTATAATGACTTGAATTTATCTTTTTATACAAAACTTCTACATGAATATTCAATGAAAATAACCCTATTAGCTTCATAGATGTGACTTGTAATGTAGCAAGACATAAACATACTTAGCAAAGACACATAAAATGTAACTGAATACAATTATTTCTTAAGAAAATTTATGAAAAAATATGTAATTTGAATTGATAGAAACTACATCTCTGGAAAGGTTATTTCAACCAATCGATTAATAATGTGTAAGATAGCAATAAAAAATAAAAAAATGACAAAAAGTAAGTTAATCAAAGACTCGCTAAAAATATATTTTTAGTCTGGACAAAATATCTATCTATATCAATGACACAAGAAACTTTTTTTCGTTTCTTT
The DNA here is from genome assembly GCF_021018895.1 of Seriola aureovittata. Classification (NCBI taxonomy): domain Eukaryota; kingdom Metazoa; phylum Chordata; class Actinopteri; order Carangiformes; family Carangidae; genus Seriola; species Seriola aureovittata. The sequence continues at coordinate 15,772,411 of NC_079386.1, forward strand.
CCCCCCCGAGGAATCTTGACAAACAGTGTGCTATGCTACACTATTCATAATATGTTCCTAATAAATATAAGAATATCCTTTAATTCATGGCACCATCTACTGGGAATATTATTTTGGGAAAGTTATTATTCATCAAAAATCATTTAATACTGTGAGAACGCTGAACTCCATTTCACTGAGTTTTCTGTGTTTCTGTTCTTTCTTGTCGTCTTCAGGGCGGGACACTGCTCCACCAGCCACCGTTCAGTCTCAGAGCCCGTCAACTATTAGACGTCCCGGGACACAACCAGCGTGTTTACATGAGTGTACAGCCATAATCCTTATTAGGGGTTCTGATAACTGAGATATGAACTTATCCAGGCTTTTATATATAAAAAAAAATCATACTTTTTTATTTATATGTGCTAATACGTTTCTGATGATATCTAAAGGTTTATAGGGATTTACGAAGAAGAAAGTTAAAAAGTGAGAAATATCACTTATATGAAGCTAATAGGAGGTGGACCGAGGCAATGGGTAAAGTGCAAAAATATAACAAAAGAGTCATTTAGCCTTTATACTTGATATTTTCCAGGATAGTTTTTGATATAATCAGTGAGGAAGTCTTTCAACTAAGGTGCAAACAACTTGCATTTCTACTGCCATGGACCAAAATCTTCCAGCCTTGATCTCAAAGCTGAGACTGTGATTCAAAATGAAAACAAAAGAAACTGTTTTTAATCTCAGACATTCTGTCCTGCCAGTTGCCGTAGCCTTGAGCTAGCTTCCAGAAATGATACAAGTTAGCCTGATGTCTGCATAGCTTCTTATCTATTGCCTGACTTTTTATCTTATTATGTTTTAGAAAACTATTATTTAAAGATTAGCTGCAGAACTTCTGCGCTTAAAGTTGTCTCCAGAAGTAGAAATAGATTGAACCGGTCACTATGACGAATACATTTATTGGCGATGAGACTCTTTATCTGATGTATTGCTTTTGCAACAGATAATGATGGAGGTTGCGGGGATCAGTCCAAAGCACAGGGAAGACCGTGTGCCTGACCTTTAAATCTTTCCAGATTACGTCATAATTGTCTTGTGTCGTGCTCGATAAGTTATCACTGAAGAAGTCTTATCATTCCACTGATACTGTGCTGCACCAAAACACATACGCTTCCCTTTTACCAGGGAGAATCATTTGGTCCAGTTTGCTAATGTACTGTCGGAGAGATGTAGCACTGATGGTGTAAACAATCATCTAAATTATGACTTATATCAACATCTATTGGTTACTATTAACAATGCTGTGACAATGTATTTTTTACAAAGCATTTTCACAAATTAGTCATTAATCGAACAGAAAATAAATCAATTAAAGAGCTTGGGAACAATGCTAGAAAAAAAAGCGTGGTGGTGACTTTCAGCCTTTGAACACTCATAACAGACAGGCTTTGGTCAAGCGTGATTGAATCTGAGGCATTGGTTTAGATTACAGTCAACTGTCAGAGGCACGAAGTGTTAAAGAGGAAAGAGAAAGTAGGAAAAAAGAGACATAAAAGAAGATAGCCGTGTGGTAAAATTCAAAAAGACAAAGCAAAGAGAAGGAGCAGAGGTTACAAATACCGAAACAATGCTTGAGCACCCTTAACATTTTAACATCTTCAAGTTTTTTATTTTAGTTTTACTCATTTAAAAGTTATATGTAAAGTTTGTTCAGGCACAAGTTCCTCTGCCGAATACAGAATTATTGAACTACAAGCACATCATTTGCAATACATAGAGGATACATGAGCATTAGTCACAATATCTGTAATGCACGTATATTGATTTTGTGTGATGCGGTGATTTTATCGGTGATCTTTTATTTATTTTACCCTTTGTTTTAAATGTCAAAAATGTACCCATTTACATCATTTTATTTGTTTTTACAAAAAATATATATTTGTATGATATTTTAATGGCTTGTTTTAGAATAATCAATCACCCTGACTGGATTTTTTTTAAACTTTACCAGTGGGAACTTTTAGACATCTACTTGCTCAGACGATCTTAAATCTGTAACCAATAACAAATTTAACAACCAGCCTTGTTGAGTGTACAAATATTACCTATTGATAAGCTGCACAGCCTTGGTTTTTCTTTCTCTTTTTCTTCTTTTGCACATCCATCTTCTCAAATCAATAAGCGGTCGCTGATTTCACTTGGACTCACCTGCATAGTTTACTTCATGCACAGAGCGGGTGGTTGCTGATATTTTGTAGACTCAGCGTGTTTGAGAAATGTTTGAGTAGGATTGCACTTTTAAACCCAAATTATCTTTGTACTGTGTACTGTCTACTGCATGTACTGTGTTACTTACATGCAGAGAGCTGGAAGAAGGTGGAATAAAAGCATTGGAAAAACAAAAAGAATTGAATGTATTTGTGACTCATTTTTAATTTTGGTTAGATTAATTAATATTTAAGCAAATAACTGGTTTTTAATAAGAAGTATCATCACTGGAAAAGTCTTATATTTTACTACATCCTTTCTACATGCTCACATTAATTAATTCAACAGAATTACCTTTTTATAGTTTTCTTACTGTCAACAAATCTCATGAAAAGAACAAAATAATCTGTTAATTTTTACGTTTTCTCTGCCGCCTAATGTGGTTTCTTGTGGTGGTGATTGTCGCTTGACAGAAGCTTCCACCATTGTTGTGTTTACAAGACAAGAGGTTATTATTCGCCCTCTGAGCAGCGCTACGTTGTCAGGGCAGATTGAAGGCTACAGTGACTCGCTATCGGAAAGTGACGAGACAGGCTGAGGCTAGCTGGTTAGCGTGCTAACTTCAGTAGAACAAAAGACGTGGTGGAGACAAGAGTTAACGTTGGTGTTGCTTTCCACCCCTGAGACAACTTTTGGCCAGTAAAGGAATTTAAAATTTCTTCTAAACTGGTACTTAAATAGCTGTAAATGCTAACGTTAGCTATGTAGCAATAGCAAAACTTACACAAATAACTCCTTTAAACAGGAGACAAATATATAGTTTCATTTTTTTATAAAGGCTCAGTGATTTCCTTAAACAGCTGGGATTTGTAGTGTTTTATTAAATGCGGATTAATATACATTTGTTGATCTATTTATTGTATTTACATTTACAGTATTTATTTGAAGCTCACATGACTTCTGTCTGTCTCCAGTGACCATTAGATTTTCATTAACTTCAGTTTCTCCACGCTTTTCCAGGGCTTTAAACCATATCACATGGTCTTCATCAGTATACTTTATTCAGCTGTCAAAGCTTGTAAAAATCTGCTAAGCAGCTTGCTCAGCAGATTCCTCTGGGATGTTCACATGTTGTGCGGACGACATATCAATTCCTGCTCGGCTGCAGCGAACACCAGCACTAATGTGAAACTCCTGCGACTCATTGAATACATCTGCAGCGGGATCATAAACCAACGCTTTCGCTGCAGGGGCCTGGGCGACACTCGTGACTCATCTGCTTTCACACTCGCACAGTTTTGCGTTTCTTTTTTCTTTTTTTTAATGCGACTGAATCTGCTGCCAGTGTTCAAAAGTCAAACAGCTGTTGGCTGTTCGGACGTTCGGTCTTTCACAATGACAGAGATAAATCCAAGTGTGTGAGTGGAACAAACGGAGAGAGGCCCGCAAATCATGAGGAAGAACAATGATGTGTTTAGTGTACATACATAAGAGCATGTATACACGTGTCTACATGCACAAACACAACATTTCACTCTACACATTTTATAGCTATTAATTAAATTTGAGGCAAAGAAACACAAAGGGAAGAGAGTGTGAGGGTAGAAAACAGTAAAGGTCAAACAAGATGAAGATGAGATATTTTGTTTCTGGGGTGTTTTTCAAGTGCAGTTCCACTTAGTTTCAATGAAATCTTAATATGACAGCAAACATTTACTATTTCAGTGTTTCCAACTTTGTTCCCAAAGAATTTGTTTTCCCAGTTTGATGTGGAAGAACCAGCCAGGTATCCGTAGGAGTTGCGTAAATATTTGCTGATTTCAGACGTCATAATTAACGATCAGTTCAAGGAAATGTAGTAATGTGCCACTAAAGTTTGGGTGTGTGATTTTCATCTAGGAGTCCAGCTTTTCCCATTGGCAGGACGAAAAATTAAGCCAACACAGAGGTGCTGAGAACTGCAGTTCCTCTAATGACCACTAGAGTCTGGCTCCAACAGTGAGTCAATCCCCATTGACTCCCGTGTTAAAATGTCCCAACTTTAAAGCATAAATAAACATGTTTACACCCTGGTACCAAAACCAGGTAATTTCCTCCTTCATGACAACTGTTTATTTAACTCACCTGTTTACATTTTGTTAAGGCTTAAAGTTCTGCATAATTGAGGGTGTGGCCACTTTGAGTGACAGGTTGTCTAAGTTGTTTGTTGTGCTGTCTAGAAATGAAGCTGAAATAATTCAAAATGGCTGCCATAGCACAGACCTACACATTAACCAGGAAAAAGGGAAAAATACTTCTGGAACGAGCTGCTTCTCCTACATCTCCACTCTCTATCAGTAAAAATGTATTTACTGTTCCTTCTTATGACACTGTGAACAGTTCGTGCTTCCTGCTGCTGAACCACATCACCATCCATCACTTGCTGTCTGAGCAGAAGTCATCTGGCAACTCACCCGACCCGCACTCAGTGTTCTTCACGCACGTTGTACCAGCCACATGTCCCTGTGCACGCTGGTAAAAAAAAAGTAAGTAAGTAAGTTATTTCAAATGTATTCATCTCTGTGCTGCATGGAGCCAAAGTACAGCTGGTCAGTGCCCTTCCCTCCACTGCACAGTTCAAACACGCAGACAGTGCTGACTCTGAAGAATGTTTGCTTTGTATTATTTTATTATGCATAATAAATCTGTTATTTATAATAAAAAACATATATATCAGCATGATTGATTTTTTTGAATTTATTATATATTTTTTATTTGATTATATGTAATAATATTTTAATGAAATTTTTTAATTTATTTTATTATTATTTTATATATATATAATAAATTTAAAAAAATATTTTATCATATATAATAAAAGAATACGTGAACTTTTTCTAAAAGTGGCACATCCCTGTAAATGAGTTATAAAGTAGTGTTGCATTTGACTGGTTTAACATTAACATTAGTGACGTACAGACTATTACTGCATCACAAATAATATAATTTATATTATTCTGAAATGGAATATCCTGCATAATGAATATTTTTTTATGTACAAGATCTGGGCACTTCACAAGCTGCAGAAAAAAAATCTTGCACATCATACTTTTAGTTTTAAACATGTAACTTTCTCCTAGAAATTTTTTTTAACTGTGGAATCAAAACAATCTGGTTTATGAAATCAATTGTGCAGAATAACAGTGTCGGATCAAAAACAGGCTCCCACACGGCTGAAATCTCTTGGTGGAGCTCAATAAGGAATGATCGCAAAAGTCATGAATGTTTCTGCCAAACAAAAAAAAAAAGGAAATTCTTGTCAAGACTTCTGTACCAAAGGGAAACACTGACAGACAACTTTGTTTCTAAGGCTGAAGTGCTGCTCACATTGCAGGTGTCATCCAGATATTATGAACCAGAGTCCAAACACATGAGGTTTCACTTGGTTTAATCACAGAATTTACTGTCTGTGTGACTGAAACTGAGCAACTAAACAAACTAAGAGAAACGGAAAAAATCCTGGCGTGTTTCACATGAATCTTGTGAAACCATTTTGACATGAATCCTGATTTACGACTCTGTTCTGCTGCAAACTGGGTCGTATGTTTCACATCTGAAACAGTGGAGTTTGTGCATGTGTGTCACAGTTCAGCATTTTCAGGGCTGCGTCTGTGTTTACCCCCCGTCTGTTTGCTTTTTCCTAATGTAACTCAGGTCATTTATTTTGGTCTCGCAAGCTAAACTTTGAACTCTGAACACCACAGTTCAAGGTTTAGCACAAGCTGCTGCAGTTTGGTGCTGAGCAGGGAGTGCACAGTGGCTTTTTCTTTAAGCCCTAAAAGGCAAGTTTTTCTCTTTCTTTTTGGTCAGTGTTTGTTTTTGTAATACTCGTTTAGGCCACAAGAGGCTATACATTTTTTTTTTCCCACCTGCCAAAGCCCTGATTCATCTCCTTACACAGAGGAAACTTGCCTGTCAGCACTTTGGCAGGTGAGTTTTGCAGATACACGGAAGAGGATCAGGGCCGTGGTTTTATATTAGCAAGACATTTTTGTGAGTTTACAAATGCATTTTTTTTGTATCTGTGGAAGATGTTTTATATTTACAGATCACACATTTACACCCTGATTGTCAAACCGTTCACACAAGAAATGACACAAATCTGCCTCAACAGAGGAAACTTACTAAATACCATGTGTGTGTATTTATAAAACTGGACGGTAGCCTCACTTTCTGTTTCTGGGAATTTGGGGCTTTGACTGTAAACAGTTAATACCCTCAATAAAATGATGAAATTCAGTGTTTCTCCACCAGATTTATATTCCTGGCTCTGTGTAAGGAGATAAACTGAACTGAACAATTAAATGAATAAATATGTTTTCTTGGGAAGGTTGTGCTCAGGTAAGTTGGGTTCATCACCTCGACATGACTTCTTATTTTACAAAACGCATCTCACGGTCAGAGGGAAAGGAATAAAGTTTTATGTGAACACTAAGTGTAAAATGGTCATTATAAAGCCTTAATATTCAGTTTAGCTGTTCCAGGCCTTGAGCAACATTTCCCCTCTATTTTCAACTTTGGTTTGGAGGATGAAGTTGAAAAGGACACGTCCTCCAGAGTCAAACCATCTTTCAATCTGACAGTTTTCTCCGTAGAATAAAAAAAAAAGAGTGAATAGTTTCAGCCACAGTCCCCGTCTGAACCGGGATGTTGCAGCTGCTCTTTTAACCAGCTGGTGATTTTCAGTCTGTCATTGTGTTTCACTGTCACTTGAGTATTTCCTTTTTCTGCCACTTCAAACTTCTACTTTTACTTTTTTTGTAAATGGCCCTGACCTGAATCATGGGAGTTAATAATGATACTAGAATTAGTCTGTGCATGTGTAGCACCACCTACTGGATGTTTTCACCCATTATATAAATCAGAAATAAATGAGTGACTATTACAAGTCAAATGAGCAGAGCACTGTACGTTAATATCCAACAAATATCAATTAATTAAGCATCAAAAGTTCATTGGTGACCTTGGAAATTGTAACGTGACAAAAGTCCTAACTCAAGGACCACTTACTAGCTGCTCCTGGAGCTTTCAACCATTTCATGCAGTCTTCTTTGAGACAACAAAATCGAGAAGTCCTGCAGGCGTGCATTTCAGCAGACTCACCTCCATGAAAACTCGCGAGGACAGCTGATGAAAACAGTGTGATATGCTTGAAAGCTCTGGAGAAAGCAGGCGAGTGGACAGAATCCACAGCAGGTCAAAAAGTTAGAAGATAAACTCTGAAGAAGAACAAGATTTTTTTCTTTTATTACAGAATTAGCTTCAAAAACAACAACAAAAAAACAAAAAACAGACAAGTTTGTTCAGTGGATGCTGTTGCCTAGTAACACAGAAAAAACTGCCTCCCATTCTTTTCAAACTCTAATAATAATAATATTAATAATTCTAAATGTGATGCAGAGAAGTGACTCTCTCTCATTCTGCCATGATTGTTCGTCGTTCACGTGGAGTGTGGCGCTCACATCTTCAAATATCACAAAATAATTCAGTTATTCAACATTTAAACCGAGAGGCGTGACGCATTTCCCACCAGTGTCTCAACTTAAACACATATAATCGCGTACGTTCTTGAATTACCTTGAATTTACTCACAGTTTTCTCTCAGCGTGCTGGACGGCGAATCATTAACACACTTGTAAAACAAACGGTTAAAGGTGAAATGTGTCTAAGTGAAATAATGTAAAACAACTGATGTGAGTAAATGGCCGTTAGTTTCACTAAAGTAAACGAACTAAATTAAAGTTTAGCTTAAATTAAGGCATTTCCCTTCTTATTAGGACAGAGATCTGAATTGCACATATTCATATTCACTGCAAAAGTTCAGTATCTGAAGTACTCTACAAACTAAAAGCTCTTTAACACAATAAAAGCTTTTAATGCGTTTGAAAAATCAGGCGGTTCTAAATCACTATTTTTTGCATAGTTCAAATGAAACAGCATTCCTGTAGCTTCACTCACACACACACACACACTCACACACTCACACACACTCACACACACACACACACACACACACACACACATTAAGTGCGACAATAGCATTCCTTGTTTTGTAATTGTTTAAAAACTATAAAATAAATAGTCAATAGATTATCTAATTATATTCATCCATTATTTTGTACATCACACAGCAGGTAGGATTTGAGGTATCGCGACGTGAACTACAATCTGAGTTTATGTGTGGGAATAAATTAGCATCAGTTAGAAGAATTATTTTGATTTTTTTTTTTTAAATTTACAGTTTAGTTTTGGAGTCTCTAAAGTTACACGAAGATTTGGTGAGAAGAAGTGTCCCGGCTGAAAGTTCATGTTAGCTGGTGGTTACTCAGCTGTGAAGAAGCTGAATTGCTTTAGGAGACTGAATGGATCAAGCGAAGGGTTATTGTTTATGTATCCAAAATCTTATTCCTCTGTGCCACTAAATCCCTCATACTCCGTCCTCATTGGAGCAATAAATGTGTGTTAATCCGCAGCTGAAAATAGTCCCCAACCACTGTTTGAGTAACGTTTGCTAAAAACTACAACCGTTACTGAAACTGTATATTTATATATGTGTGACCTATTTGTGGAGATGTGCGTCTTCGGTAGGAACCAATGGGCTTAGCTTAGCTTAGCTTAGCACAAAGACTGAGAACAGGAGGAAACAGCTAGCCTTCACGTCTGACTCTATACTCAGTGAATTTCCCACAATTCATTAAAACATACAGTAACACGTGTTTCGAACTTCCAGCTTCACTCGTTTCTGTCACTGATCAACACACAGTGACGATATTATTTGCTGTTAATTTACTGTTAAATGAATGTAAAAAATATTGGATGTTTCTGATCGGGTGGTTTCACGCCTGCTCCGGGGTTTTCTCTCGCGGCGTCCTCTCTCACTGCACAGGGCACGACCCGCTGGGCAGTGCATCCTGCACGTACACCGCCACAGCCTTGGTGAGGTAGGTCATGCTCCCGAAGCGGCCGCTGGGGGCGCTGTCGTACAGCAGCCTGCACACTCCGGTGGACGGGTCCTTCTCCAGGATGTGCTCCTCTGCTCCCAGGTCCATCTGGAGGAGAAGGGAAAGAGGAACATCCTTCCTTACTTGATCCCGTAAACATGGACACCGGATCCGAGAGTCGAGTCCGTCGACGCTCACCTGATCCTTGTAGAACATGTCGTTGGCGAGGTGGACGATCTTCTCCACGTGGATGATGGAGCCGATGCTCTGGATGTCCACGTCGGCCAGCATGGTGAGGACCAGGATGGCCTCCACCAGCAGCTGCCGGTACTCGGGCTGAGGGACGCGGTTAAGGACCGTCTCCACGTGGACGGAGAATTTGATCTCTCCGGGCGTCATCTGGAGGCGGGACAGAAGGAAAAGAGGCGGTAAAATAGGAAGTGAAACGTGTCCAACTTAAAAGTGTTGAAAGACAAACCTATAGAAGATCCGATAAGGTCCCTGAAAATACTTCAGACTTGATTCTGGTGTCAGTGTTTGATCACATGTTGTTGTGTTTGGTTTTAAGTGGTAAAGTGAAAAATAAAAAAAGATCAAACTGAGAGAGAGGACGGCATCAGATTAGCAATTTAAAAAAAAGAAAAAAGGATCTCTTACCTCTCTGGTGGTAGAAGAAGGAAGGACGAATCCCTCGATGGAGAGACCGTGGCACTGGAGGGCAACAGATTATATATATTACATTATTCTAATGCGTTATTATTATTATTATCATATTATTATAATTTTTCTTTATGGCTTATGAAGGATGAAAGATGAGCTTTAAGTTCAGAGTTGAACCTGACTGACCTTCTGCAGGATCTTCCAGACTTTCTGGTAGAACCCGACCGGGACTCGGTTCAGAGCGCCGTCCAGACGCCTCCTGCGCAGCCACTGGCCGTGTCTGGTATCCTTGGCAACCGGAGTGCTCTCCGGGATGTCCAGTGATTCAATCGACGGCAGCCTGTACCTCTGAATTCATCAGAACAGAAACGATTCACTGTAGCTGTGTTTTATTGTGAAAGAACAGCACCCCCTTCCTGTTTTTGAGGTATCATCACAATCCAGCAGAACCAATTTCCACATCTGACCTTGTGACTCAAAAAAACATGTCAGAAATATCTGATCAATAGACAAATCTTTACCCCAGATTCGATGTTGTCTATGTCCAGTGACTGAGATCGAACGCTCTGAGACAAAGTGAAAAAAATAAATAAAAACAGAATAGAGGAGAAAGAGGGGGAAAAAGGAAAAAAGATGCACAAAATGAAAAAACAAAGCGCGAGTGTTGGATCCAAACATAACAGAACCAGGTGAAACCAGCGGATTCTGGCTTCTTACACTGAGAGTCACAACATGCGTGAATGAAAACTGAGACGGGAGATGAGAGGGATGAAGTTAGCAAACAACCGATTAAAGATCAAATAAATCAACTGATTAATACTGTGGTGTGTGACAGCGTTAGGCGGCTCTAAACCCTGCGCACACAAGCGAAACTTCCATCATCAGGTAAACAAGGAATTAAGTTTCATTTGAAAAGCTTGACTGGAAATGAGTAATTTACCTTAAATTACAAACTACAGCTGCTAGAATGAACCGATTTACCGTTTACGTGTTTGTATCATTTATTCACCATTTCCAGCTTCTAAAATCTAAATCTTTGCTGCTTTAATCTTTGTGTTGATGTCATGTAGCGAATCAATGAATCAAGAAGCAGATTGATAATTAAACTGATTGTTAGTTGCAGCTTTATCAACCGTAAATTATGATATTAAAGTTGCAATATATTTGATTTTTTTCAGCAGCCCTGCTCGACTGTGAATCAGCAGCCAGGAGGCAGCAGAGTGTTAATCGCTCAGATGTTCTGCTTCACAACTTTTAGTCGAGGTTCGTGTGAATTAACACCCCAGAAAAAGAAAGAAAAAAAGGTTTAATGTCAGTGTCGTTATCGGTGTCACCTTTTGAGGGGAGGTCAGTGACTGGTCGAACTGAAATGGAGAAAAAACAAAACAAAACAAAAACAACAAAAAAAATCCACTTGGCATCAAAGAGACTCTGATTTAACTTCCTGTTCACACCTCCACCCTTTTCTATTAGCTGAAGAATTAAGGGATAAATCTCTGACACCTCCACCATCATCATCATCATCATCATCATCACTTTGATCAGCTCTTTCAAAGACAACCTCTGCATCTGCATCAGAATTAAATTAACACTTAATTACAATTCTATTTTTGTTTTAATTGAGCATCTAACTCTTCCCTCACTTCCTCCAGATTCTTATTTATCATCATCATCATCATCATCATCATCATCATCATCATCACCACCTTCACTGAGTCAGTCAAAGACACCCTGCGGTCCATCTGCAACAGAGAAGACACAATCAAACTGCTAATGTTCATGTCGGCCGGAGCTAAAGTTAATGACAACAATATCATCCTTCTCAACATTGTCAAGATCCGCAGTTCACAACTCCACAGACCAACGAATTAACTCCTCTCAACAACAACATCATCATCATCATCATCATCATCATCACCTCCATAACTGCATCTGTTAAAGACAGCCTGGGTTCCTGAATCGAAGCAAAGACACAACAAGTTATCAAGTTGAGCTTGACGATTTGTTCTTGAGCAGCTGTGAAATCTCTCTCTCTCAAGTTGCTTGTTCTGGAGCTTTCGGCTGCATCACACAGTCTTCATGAGGCAATTTATCACCACCACTCCCCCAACAGCTGTGAACAGACTTTTTAGGTTCACAGTTCTTTTATTGACCTCGGAAAACAGGGGGGGCCGACAAAACCAGGTCAGCTCGAAAGCTCAGGAAAAAGCGAGTAAGTGGACCTTGACTTGAGGTTGTTTCCAGTGCGGGGGAGAGTTTGTTTGACGCTTCACCGTCTTCAGTTTCATCACAACTGAGCAAACACTGATGATGACAGTGTGGTCCAGCTGAAAGCTCTGGAAAACAGTACAACCCTTTTTTGACGAACAGAAATAAATCACATCGTCACCAAACATTAGTGACTGATCGATCTGATTGATGGCGTTTACATGGAGGGTGAATTAACACCCTGCACCTCCGCCCGCAACACACAAACCAAGTTATAAGACGACCACAGCAACTTCATTAATTTCACCCTAATTAGTCATAAAAACAACAAATAAATAATAAATTAAAAAAGAAAATTGCTTCGAATTATCGCCTCATTCTTAATTATCTCCACAATCCTCCTCCGCAACAATTCAACGTTAAATTTCTCCACAAATGATTTTTTCCCATCAGCACCATCCATCTGAATTAGCTCCTAATCTGATTCAGCGTCATCACCTTACTCAGATCCGTCAGAGACAACCTGTGTTCCAGCTGCAAAAAGACAAAAGCCAGTTTGCCCACAGCATTTTCAAAATAAGATTCCTCTTGCGCTTTAATCTCAGCCTCCGTCATCTCCTAAAATATTCTGACTTTCGACGCTGACTGATTTTTATTCATGACAAACTACACGATGAATCTGCATCAACGCTGTGATAACTTATGTTTTAACGTTGACTTTAGTGTCTGTTTCTCTCGTGCCATTGAATCTCACAACCGCAGGATCCTACCATCTTCATGTCGCTCTTCAGTTTGCTGATGCCGGCTCTCTCGCTCTTGGTGGCGCCGACGTTGCCCAGGTGATGGATGGAGATGGCGGGACTGACTCCGGCGTCCATCTCTCGCACTGAGGAGGAGAAAAACAAACCAACAACAACAAAAGAAAGACTCAACAGACTGATATAATATAGTGGGTTGTTCTTGTTGTTGTGTATGAGAAACAGAGGGTGTGATTGGCCGACTGACCGCTGCGCTGGACTCCAAACTCCTTCCCGCTGAGGATGTGGTGGAGGAGATTCTTCAGTTCAGACGGACTCAAACTCATCAGACTCTCTGTCGCTTCCTCTCCTACACACACACACACACACACACACACACACACACACACAACACACACACACACACACACACACACACACACACACGCACGATTACATATTTTAATGAGAGAGATAAACTAATGTAACTATTCTAAAACGGCAAAGTGTTGAGCAATATTTTCAACATAAATATATTGCCCACTTTTAAAACTTCATGCTCTTCCTCTCTCTCGTACCTGAGCAGTTGAGTGACTGGGCCAGTTCGGTGGCCATGACCTGGATGATGAGACCGATGCGGAGCCTGAACATCTCGCTGAACAGACTGGGCTGAGTCCTTATGCTCATGGCCAGGTACACCATGATCTCCTGCAGGATGGAGGAGGAGGAGGAGGAGGAGGAGGAGGAGGAGGGAGAGAGAAAGGATGAAGAAGGAAGACAATGGGGGAGGGGATTCACAGATGACAGCGGAGGATAGCGACCCACCTGAGTGAGTATGGCCACACTGATGTTGTTGTCGCTGGCCTGGTCGATGACAGCAGCCAGCTGGTCTGCGGGGATGGGAGCGGTGATGGTTTTCTCTCGGGGTTCAGGGGGCAGACCCACGGTCAGGTGCTTCTGGTGCGCCAGCAAATCAGAGCAGGCCTGCAAGACACGAGAGATCACAACCAATCAGAGAAGAGCTGGGGTAAGAGGGAAATCTGAAAGAGGGTAAATACCAACAGGAAAATGGGAGTAACAGATGGAAAATTTTGGATTTTCACTAAACTGTAATTAACTTCCTGAGACAGAAATCACTAATAAGGTTTCTCAGATAAGTTTACAATAAAACATGGCCGCCACTAGAGTCGCTAAATGCCGCTCCGTTTTATTTATAACCGTGTCTATATTAACCGGAGGGTGTGTCGTACCGAGTCGAGCTCCTCCACCTTCTTCTTCAGCATGCCAGAGATCATCCTGATGAGGCCCCAGTGTTTGAGTTCACCAGCCTTCACGTAAAGGTCACTGAGCAGAGAGCGCACCGTGGAGCCTTTACCGTGCAGCTGAGTGTCCCACTCCATACCCCTTATGAAAAAGCGGGAACAAACACAGAGGGTCTAATAAAGTCTGCACAGTCAGAGTCGACACCTCAGCTTTGAAAAGTATTTGCTTCTGAAACAACGGTCCCAATACACGTGTATAAAACTGCGTCTCTCACTTGTCTTTGAAGAGGATGTAGAGTATATCGGCCTGGTCCTGGAGGTTTTGTGTGTTTTTTAGCAGCTGCGCCAAAGCGCTGTGATCGACCGCTCCGCTAGCGTCTCTGGGGATGCCGCAGTCTGCTGTGGCCGATCCTGGATCCTGGAGGGCAGAGGTGTCAAGTTAAAGAAAAAGAAAAGAAAGAAAGACTGGCTGGCAAAAAGGGGATGGTGTGTGTGGATATAAAAGGGAAGAACAAAAACACACTGAAGTTTGTTGTTGATCAGAGGAGTCCCGGAGGTTCAGGTTGAGAGACGGCTGAGTAGAGCGAAACAGTTTGTTTGGCAGGTACATGTTGACGTCTAAACACACACACACACACACACACACACACACACACACACACACACACACAAAAAGACAAAACAAAGAGCAGTCAGCGAGTGATATTATCTTCAATGCTGTGTCAGTATTTGGAGAATCTCTCTCTGTCTGAACATGGATCCACTCACTCTGAATGTTGAGGTCCTGAGCCTTGTTCATCAGAGTGACCATGTCCTTCGTTTTGGTGGCAATAGCCTTGAACCTGCCCAAACCCCCCACCGGCTTTTTGGCCTTTTTGGGGGCAGACTGGGCCAACAGGTGATCCAGGTACTGAGCGAGGTCATCGGCCTCTAGATGAGTGGATAAAAAAAAAAAAAAAAGGGGATGGAGGAGGATGGGATTGAAAGATCAAGATGGGGATCCTTAAAAAACCTTATTATTTAAACCAAACTAAGAGAATGATTTAATGAAAATAACTAAAATGTTAAAATATTTAAAATAATTAAAATATATTAAAATATAAGTGTTGTTATTTTTACAACAGTGTAACATGCAGCTTTTAAAGGGTTTATTCACCCAAATCCACAAAAAAAATGATTAAAATATTTAACCAAGCATATAGTTTTTGTTGTATTTGAGGTTTCAAGATATTCACTGTATCTATCAGTAGTTTTCAACAGGAGCTGTATTCTCCTGAAGTTAAAAGTGTCACAGACTTTATATAAGTGTATAACATTGTCTGTATAGCTACAAGTTTACTTATGGGCAAGTTTGATTTTAATGTAGCTGTGAACATTATTATTATTTAAAACCAAAATGCTTGAAAACTGTGAAGATACAGATCAACTGGTGCAGGCCCGTGCACGTGCACATGCACATGCACGATCAGACAAGCCATATTACATCATGCATGTTCATTAAAAGAATCCAGACGTGCACAGAACGCAAGCAACACAAGCCGTTTAGGACCTAGACTCAGTCATTTCAATGCAGCATTACTGAACAAGTCTCATTCACTAACGAGCAAAGACGTGTTTCTCAACTTTTTCAAACCAAGACCCGCGAGCTCTGTTGTTTATATTTAATAAGGGTGCAGATCAGAGCTCTGAATCAATTATAGAAATGATTTTTCACAATTCATTTTTTCCTTTAAAATATCAAAAACAACTATTTCCTGAGAAAGCCAAGGTTGAGAAACTCTAAGCTTAATAACATTACACAATGAGGAGATGCGTGGAGGAGGGGGTGGGGTCAAAGATCAGTGATGCTGTGACATAGGGATAAAACAGAATTCTGTTATTAATGAGATTTAACAAAAGACTTTAGTTTCACATTAGATTTCTGGCAGGTGAGGAATATTAAAAACAATTATTATTATTTTTTTAATTAATAAGTGAGATAATTCTGTATGAATGGGATTACAGGATAACAGCGGGCTGTCGAATTACCTGTAAATGAACGGCAGTGTTAATGAAAGAGAGAGACTCTAACAATATCCACAGACTACTAAGTTTCCTCTTCATGTGTCCTGTGCAGCTGAGCATGGCGTTAACAGAACATACAGGTAAAACATCACCACTTTGCCTGTATGTGCAACTACAGTCTACGACCGTGTATGTATTTTAGGAACACATACCACCAGGAATGGTCAAACCAACGTAGGAAAACAAACTAACGCCACCTGGCAACGTAGAGAGTGTTTTATTATTTTCTGATATTTTTCCACAGCTGGTGTCACCATTCCAACAAGCTGTTTTTTTCTTACCATCGTCATAACGTAACTCATGCACGTATCCATCGCCGCCGCCACCCTCATCATCATCATCACCATCATACTCTTCGGTGTGGCGGCCCATGCTGCCGGGAGCCTTACCGTCCAGGAAACTGAGGTGAGCAAAACAGGAAGTGGTCAAGAACTCCGACAGCTTCCCTGTCTGGATCCTAGAGAGGAAGGAGGAGGGAAAAGAGAAGTTTTTAAGTTCTGTACATGTTTTAAAGTCCTTATGTAAACATACATTATTTAACAAATGAATTAAATGTAGGTCAAAGGTCAAACAAAGGAATCATAATGAAGAGCTCTATGGTCAAACAGACCGATGAGCTGGAATCTGGTTGAATTCATTTGAATTCAGTTTAATTGTTTATTTCCCATGTGACAAAAAGCTACAGAGGAAACTTCAAGAGTCTCATGAAAACCTTTAACTGTGAAAAGGTTTTTAGGAATTAATGAAATTTCCTCATTAATTCAAAATGTTCTCATTTAATTAATGTATTTAACATTTTCATTACCTGGAAATTTGATCTTCTTACACATCTACAGTAAACTTCCAGAAAACACGAATATACAGTCAGTCTGGTAGGGAAATACTAAATCCCCTCTTTAATTTAATTTAATTTAATTTAATTTAACTGAAAATAGCAGCCCTCAAAAAATCCACCACGTATATTGTGTGTGTGTAAATGTACAAACTACAAACTAAAATTCACCTTGCTCCTCCGTAGTAACCGTCCTGTAACTTCTTCAGTGTAGCCAACACTGCAGGGTCCAGGTTTGTATGGTCTTCAGCTGAAACACACACACACACACACACACACACACACACACACACACACACACACACACACACACACACACACACACACACACACACACACACACACACACACACACACACACACACACACACACACACACACACATACATTAATCTTTTTCTCCACCACTTTAAGACTTCATGTTTAGATAACTCGGGACATTTTCAGCACTTCCAGATACATGGTGTGTGTGTGTGTGTGTGTGGTGTGTGTGTGTGTGTGTGTTGTGTGTATATATTCACTCAGCATGGACTGTGAAATGGGAAACGTGACGGTGGGTCGTCCGGTCATCCTCCATCTGGACGAGAGGTAGCTGATTTCTGTCCTCAACATCTCCACGATCATCTTGTTGTCCAACGCCATGTAGAACTGCTGGTGGTCGATGAACTGGAGGGAGAATTATGGGAAATCAGGGACTTTATATTTTCAATCAATTAAACAATCAAGTTATTCCCCAAGACATCTTGGTAATAAACTCAGAACAACTGGTTTGTTTTCTCACGGACCTGAGGTGTGAATGAGAAGATGGTGTTCCTGATGATGTAGAACTTGGAGGTTCCCAGAACTCCGATTCTCCTGTAGGGTCGTCCCGTCAGACCCAGCCTCGGGTTACGCCCTGGAGACAGAGCCCGGGAGAAGACGGTAAAGGTGAGAGGTCACAGCATTTCCTCGTTATCAACCTCTCAGCTGAAAGTGTCTCAATTCCACTTTTGGATTTGGCTTTTGGAATCAAGATTATTGCTGATTTTGCTTTTCTGCCGATTAAGAACGTCCTAATTTTGACTCTTAAAAAACTGAAAATTTCTCTTTATTCCTAAAAGTGATTTAAATTCTGATGCATTGATAATATTAGCGATCATATTCTTATCCGAGGTCGTACCGAGTCTGGCGTAAATGTGGCTGAGGACTCTGGAGGGCTGCACGTGGATGGGATGGATGTCAGCCACAGTCTCCACTTCGATACCGTTCTTCACAAGCATCTGTTTAATCTCCTCGGTCTCTGCCAGGACTGACACTGCAAGAGGAGAGAGAAGGTTTTTAACATGCTTTCAAAAACTCACACACACACACACATCCTCAAACCACTGTGGCCAGTGGCCGAAAGACAGAAGTTTCAGCACTAAAAGCCTCATTAATTTTTCCCGATAACTCACCCTGTACAACCACATCAGGCTTTGGGATGGTGGAGAAACGCCGGTTAAGAGGGTCGATCTCTCCGGGGGCAAGAAAACCCTGAAAAATGAGACAAGAGATCGAAAAAATTAAGAGCTTCAAAAGCCAGAGGGATTTATTTTGATGGATGTGAAAGTAAAATCTGCCAAGTTAGAGACTGATTGAACAAACAAAACACAGATGGGGATGATCATTTTCTTATACGTGTTTGAGGTGTTAGCTGATGAAACGTTGGCTCACCTCGGACAAAAGGTTTCCCAGGATGTACAGAGACTGTGCCCATTTCAGAGGACACTTGCCCATAGGAACCCTCTCCACAGAGTGAGGGTTCCCGTACTCCTCCTCCACCTGTTTGCATATATAAATATATGAACACACAACAGAATAAAACCGTGCACATTACATTGTTCATTTTATATTGTTAAGAATTTCTCGAGCTTCCCCTGAATTCATCACCTTCTCTGCGGGGACACTGTAGAGCTCCGGGACCAGTCGTATCCCGTCTTTCTGTTTGATCAGGATGCCCTCCAGAGCCTCCTGGTACTCCTGCACCTGGACGAATGAACACAAACACTGACCGTGTAAATATCCACTAAGGATGTGTGTATACGTGCTGTCGAGGCGTGATGATTAGAAACACAAATACAGGTGTATAGTTACCTGTTCGGGGCTGTTGATGAAAATGCCGTCCAGTATGAGGTAGGTCCAGAACAGCGGCCACTCACATTCGATGTTCTCAAACAGCTTCAGCTCTGCGGACTCGTAATACAGTCTGTTTGGATCCTGAAGGAAAACAGACAGGAAGAACTATTGAGTCCTGCATGTGTTTCTGAAAGTGAGAAGGTTTCAGTGTCTTTCTATGAGGCGCTTTAGAAATTTGGCTTTTTGCAGACACAGGAGCCTCTACCTGCATTCTCCTTCCACATTTATAAAAGGTCAGAGTCAAACTGAGGAAAGACAGACTGCTGCCTGCAGTTCTGTGACGAAACAAAGTTATTTTCTGGAGTTTTGACCCTTTAAGACTTTATTTCCTTTCTCCTTGCACCTTAGAAGTAAATCAGGTTCTGTAACTCCCAGAACTCAAGCACAAATATTCATAATCTCAAGACCGATCACACACACTGGCAACCAAAAGCTGCTCAGTAGATCCACAAGGAGACAAGACACCATAAGAGTAGTTAACATGAGTAGTTAATTGTTAACAAGAGAGTTTTCTAGCTTTTTAGTGCCTGTTTCCTAACACTGAACACCATCTCCACCTTGCTGAATGGTTGATCGACCGTGGAAACACCAGAACAGTCCTGACAAAGCCTGAAATGTTGTCTTATTAATACATTTGTTGGCAAAAAAAGAATCTAACTAAAAGAAAAGCTGGAGTTGAGAAGCCTAATATATGAAAATCAGAGCAAGGAGAAGCTTTTAAGACAAATTCCAGCCTGTGAACTCTCTGACCTCCAAAGAATAAACCAAACAAAAGACCTTTTTTCTACAGTCCATTAACTAAATGGCCTCCTCCTAGTTCCTATTGACATGCAGCCAGAGCAGCCACACTCAGCCCTCTGTGACCAGACCTGTTGGTGCTGCTGCTCATGTACTATAGAGCAACATGCAGCCATCATGTCGGATCGTTTAAGTCCATTTTTAATCGAGGCGGCATTCTCCTTTACAGGTCGTTTACCTCTTTAGGTGTTTTGTGTCCGTCTCTGAGAAACCTGCAGCAGCCGTATCGACCCTGAGAAGATAAAAAAAAGGGCAAAATATCTTTAGTAAGTTCTTAAGTATAAAATGTATTCTGTATCTGTTGAAGATGGACTTTATTCTGTCAAAATAAGTGACATTTAATCAGGCTTCTTCCTCCTCTCCCGAGCTAACGGTCCCATAATTACCTGGAGTTTTGAGATGATCTCCTCCTTGGTCATGTTGACGATGCTGATGTCCTCAACGGCAAAAGCAGGGTACGAGATGATGGACAGGACTCCGGCATCCACCTCTTTAGAGATGGATGCTCTGGGTAACATGGAGGTCAGGATGGACTGAGACAAAGAGAGTGGAGGATAAATCAGAAAATCAAAAGATGCAGATACTGTTTTTAAACATGATATGATGATTGTGTGTGTGCGTGTGTGTGTGTGTGTGTGTGTGTACCTGGCAGTGCTGTATGTCATCAGCCAGGGCGTGGACCACAGATCCAGGTCCTCCTTTCGCTCCAAACAGGTTGAGCTCGTCCAATGCCTCCAGAGCTGCCTGCAGGACACACAGCAGTCATGTGACCCTCATTAAAACTAGGCAACAGTAATATACGATGTAGTATAATGTGTGACATCACACGTATAGTTTTAATTCTGTAGATTACAGCACAGTCTGGTTTAGTGTAGTTACAATGCAGTATGGTGCACAGACTTATGATTTTTAGTGATTTTCACAGAGAAACATCCTGATTGGTTCTGAATCCAAATCTAATTTCATTCAGTTAAATTAATGAATTAGAACTATTAGTCAATTAATCAATTTGTCGATTTAAAAAAAACAATTCCACCAATTTTGTGCATGAATTTAAAAACAAGTGCTGATGTCACCAA
The DNA here is from genome assembly GCF_021018895.1 of Seriola aureovittata. Taxonomy (NCBI): domain Eukaryota; kingdom Metazoa; phylum Chordata; class Actinopteri; order Carangiformes; family Carangidae; genus Seriola; species Seriola aureovittata. The sequence goes on from NC_079386.1 coordinate 15,793,375, forward strand.
CCTGCTGCGATTAAAATTTCATCATTATCATGTGACATGAACAAGCAATTTTTGGCAAAGATCCCTCAAACTGGAAAATATCCATAAATATCCACGGTCAAAGATCAATAATTATTAATTTACTGCAATTTTTCTATGTGTTTTATCTGCCAACATCGAGAATATCTCTCTGATAAACAAACATTATATAATAATATTCTGTGTATAGAAACTTACAGTATAGTTTTTTGTGTAACTGTCCCTCTTTATAGTCAAAATACACAACTCTATGTGTATAGTATATATATATATATATACTGTATAGTGGTAGTGTGTATATATAGAGTAGTAGTACATCAGTACACAACAGTATGAAAGTGTGTGTTACATTCAATTCATGCTGTGTTGCTTTTATAAATGCTAAAAACTACATGTAATTAATGGAGCAGCGAACGTCCTGCAGTGGTGCCCGTTCCCAAAGTCCTAAATTAAACTGTGTGTCTGTATATATGCATGTGTATGTGTGTGTGTGTGTGTGTGTGTGTGTGTTCACTGGGATAAGTACTGCGAGTACTGTGTTATTTCTGAGCCAGGGGCCATTCTTGGAAGACCAAAGAGAACCTGATACCTCCTGTTCGCTGCCGGCCAAGGACAGCACTGGGACAGGCGCAGAGAGAGGGTGAGTATCAAGCTATGTTAAAATTTCACAACTTAAAATGTTTGTCAGGGATTTTTAAGTTTCCTTATATTTGAAGGATGTGGATGTTTTGTGTTGTTTTTTTTTTGCAGTGAGACGAATCTCTGCCAAAAACCATCCAATGTGGTCAAAAACATTTATCTAAAAACACGGCTGATAATTGAAAGATTTTATCTGAAAGCAGGATTACATTTATTCATGCTGAAGCCAGGACACACTGGTGCTGCTGTGTACACTTTGAACACCAAAACAAAGTCTCCTATCTGATCATGAATCAGTTTGGAGAGTCGGGGTTGTATAAAGGTCAGTGTAAAGGCCGTCGCAGTGACTAGACACCTTGCACCGTGCCAGAGATTTTTACTGGAGCACCTGTTGTGCCTCTGCGGGGGGAAGCTCTGCTCTCGCTCGGGGCAGTTTCTTCTCTTCACCCTCACTTCCCACTGTTCTGCTGCGGCCGTTCATGTAGCATACATCCATGTATTTACTGTATATTTGTGTGTGTGTGTGTGTGTGTGTGTGTGTGTATTAACCTTGGCCATGCCAATAGAGCTGGCGTTAATCTCAGTGATGCCCTGGTTGGTTTTGTCTCCTCTCTCCCACATCCCATAATCCTGTGGGGAACCAGAAAAGCAGACGACAATGTTAATGCTTCCCCTAAAGTAATAAACACACAAACTCGAAACACTGATCATTTTCTTAACCCACTTTCTCCTCAGCCTCCCTCTGCGTAAAACCAAGTTCAAGTTTGTGAATGAATGAGCACTTACTGCCACTTTGTAAGCTGCCTCGATGTAGAACATGAGATTCTGAACTACGTCCACTTCATCTTGGGTGTAGACAATATGAAGACCTGAAACACACATGTAGACGCACACACACGCAGCAGGACGGTTAATTCATCAAAGCACAAGATTACAACGACATTAAAAGCTAATACAGAAATATAAAAAGCTGCTGCTGATATTTTATGAAACATAAAACATGGTCAACGTGGTTTTTAAAAACACACATTTATGATCAATTGCTATGCTACAATATTAAAGTCCCTGTGGTTCTGCTTTCTCATGACAAATACAGGTTTATAATACAATTATATTGTTATATTTTATGTTTCAGTCGTTTTTTTTTTTGATAATACATAAATAGTTTCAGTTTTTTTCATTCATAATATATAATTACATTTTTGTATTTCAAGTTTCAGCTATAAGCAACGCTGCTACTTCACGGCAGTTCAAACATTTATTGCCAAAGCAGTGAAATCAGATGCAAATACCTATTTAAAAACTCACTCAAAGAGAAACAGATGAATGGACATCACCCTATGACACCACCTGCTGTTTGTTTGCTTTAATCCTCAGCATTGGATTATTGTAACTTTCTATAACTTTGTTTAGACCCACAAATTTCAGCCCAAGCCTAATAGAAAAAGGTCACAATATTTACCTGATGCGGTCATCTGAGCGAGGAAAAACAGGAAGAGCGAGGTGGCGTCGACCTGGAGGTGACCCCACTGGTCGTCTCCGACCACTGTCGCACAGGTCCTGGTGTTGTACTTGGCGTGGAGACAGTCTGTGGTACTTCTGCTGTATTTAAACTTCTCCACCTTATCCAGCTGATGGAGGCGAGAGCAGAGAGTGCGGTCAACGGATCAAATCGATCAATGATAAAAATATCCAACTAAAGGAATCAAAATGTAGTCGATGAAGCACATATTTATCGCACAAGGAACACGTAACATTGTACTAGGGATGAGCCTTACAGTGGCGCAGACCACAGAGCAATTCAGAGATAATTCAGTCATTAATTAATTAACTATATAGCTGCCCCTCTAACACTGTATCTCTGACTCTATTAGACCACAGGATTTCTATCAATATCTATTTTTTTATAGACATTTCTATCTAGTTATTGTATCTACAAAGTGTTTCAATAGAATGACCTCAATATTTTGTTCTTTTAAGAGCAGGTATCACACTGAGATATTAATGTGAAGCACTAATACGAGAAAAAGTAAGAATTGATGTCAGTAGGATTTATCCGAGGCTTAAAACAGTGGATCAGCAGGGTTTAACTTTCACTTTATTTACTGTTATTTCTGGGACATTGTCCAACTCCTGTGTTTACTTCCCACCGTGTCCTGTGTGTGTTTGTGTGTTTGAAAACACAAAGAGACAGAGAGACACAGATACAGAGGGAAAAAGATGTGTGTCAATACGTTTAAAGAGGAAAGCGCAGCACAAAGAAAAAGCATGAGAAAAAAAAAAAATCCTTTTGACGTGACGTACCTGCCTCATAGTACACTGAAGGACACCTCTCATTAGCTTTACCACACTCTAGAGAGAGATAGAGAGAGAGAGAGAGAGAGAGAGAGAGAAAGAGAGAGGGATGGTTAAATGTCAACTTTTTCAACACAGCGTTCCTGGTGCCCAGGAAGAGAAACATGAGACTCGAATGCGGCCCTTCATCAGCAGAAAGAAAGGAGCTGCACACTCTGCAACAAGATACGGACCAACGTGAACAAATATGATACTTCAGGGAATAAAAACATGAACTCTCAACCCTAATCCCATGTTCTTCTTCTCCACAGGCCAAAACAGATACACGCCTACCTGCTCCAGTTCGTAGGCCTTGGCCTTGTCTTCATCCCTGTCGGCGTTCTTCCTGTAGGCAAGACTGAGGCCCCACACCGACACGATGCTGTAAACATTGTCTCTGACCCAGGCGTCCGGGTGATCTGGGCTGCCTGGCAGAAGACCCGTTACTGGATCCTGTCAGACACACGGACAGGTCAAAGGTCAAGGGTCAGTGGTTAACGCTAACTAATGAGATGGTCTAGACCTACACCTCCGTGTAGGTGTGCAGCTCAGGAGAATGTATGGCTTGAATATTTTTGGTTTTCAAATCGATATGATGAAATCAAAGGTAAAAATGGGATCACAAGAAAACCATTTGGAGGGCAAGAACTGATGTTTCTATAATTCATTTTCTCTGCCATTTGTCTCCATATAATATCATTTCCATTCATGTTTAATCTGTTGATTGTTCTTTCAATTCATTTCTTTGTCTGTAAAATATAAGAAAATAGAGAAAAATGCCCCTCACAAGAAAATCAGCAAACTTTGGCATTTTTGTTTTAAAAAGTGACTTAAAAGGTTAAAGAAATACTAAAAGTTTTTGGGGTTTTTTTTATATCACCTACTTGTTTTACTTAGTCATTTTTCTTGTTTGGTAAAAATCGGCAAATAAAAAAGAAGCTAACTCCGCTGGAGTTTGTGACAGTTGTATCTTCTCATTTCACATCAGGGCAGATAGAACTACATTTCCCATAAGCCCCATTGCTTCCAGTTGCAAAAAGGATGTTGCTACTTGTCTGACAATAGCTCAACAACAAAAATATACTGTTAGGGCCGAGGCAATTCTGCAATTGCTGTTGGAAATGAAGAACCACTCAATATTCATTTTCCCTAATGTTTAAGTTATAAATCATACATTTTATTGCAGCTAACTGAGACGCTAGAGCAGACAACTGTTTCAACATTAAGTTGAGTTTCATCACTAACAGAGAGAAATGTCACACAAAGTGGCTTCTGGGTATAATTTCACAAATGCACAGAGAGAATGCCTTTGAGTCTTCATTAAACTGAGTGAATCAGGGTTCAGAGTAGCTTGTGTTGAACTATTTTGCCAATGGAATAGATGTTTGAAAGGCTACAAATCACCGGATCAGCAAGAATAGACAGCTTTACTACCAATGCATTTATCATTCTTAATTAAATGTATTATTGATGACTCTTGGCTTGCAGCTGCAGGAAGTCTCTGCTCTCAGTGAGTGCGTTTACATTTGCATTAGTCTCCAGTTTTTGACTATGTTCTGGATTGGCTGTTTACATGGAACATAAATAAACCTGGTTGTATCTACGATCATAACAGTATCCAGGTTTCTGATCGTGTCCAGATTTGTCAAAACTGGGATAAGGTCTTGCCCAGGTTTCTGTATGCGGGATAAGACCTCCTGCTTACATGCACATATCATAACCAAAATACTCCAAAAAACCCAACCATAACCAGGATACTAGTGTGCATGTAAACGCACTCAGTGACCAGATTTGGTCATTAGTGCACTGATCCATCTGAGCAGTGAGCTGTATACAACTGCAGGGTGGCTGGTAGCCATCTGGGACAGATTCAAAGGTGACTTCACACCACGTTTGTCCACTTTCAGCTTTCTGAAAGTGGACAAACGTTTTCGTAGAACTGTGTCACCATCTTCACAATGATGGAAAACCCAAAACACAACTACTACAGGGGGAACAAGAGACGAAAAAAGTTGAGCATTTTAAGGAACCCTTGAAACTGAAACTTAAGGGTGTTTTGTGCAACTGTTTTATTTTAAGGAAACCTTAACTCATACTTTAAGGAAAATCTTAACTTAAGGTGTTTTGTGCAACCAGCCCGTTCTCCCAGTTTGGTGTGGAGGGACTATACTGGCTGGCCCAGAGCCCAGAACAGGGGGGGGGGCAAATCACTGCTGCCAGGTACCAAAATCTTGTGGAAATCCTTCCCAGAAGAGCATATAACAAACCATAAGTGTCCAGTGCAATGTTCAACAAGCACATACGGGTGCACAAGTGCAGGAAAACCTCTTAAAAACAACTAAACACAACTCCATAGCTTCATTATATTGACTTCAAACACACACTTAACAGTAACCACACACACACACACAAGCAACGGGTGTGTTTGAAAGAGCACTGTTGTTTTGCGAAATATCAGTTTCCTTCACCTCCCGCATGAAAACACATGAATATTGGCTCTCACTGGAACTAGCTAACATAAACCGGCAGCACTAACGAAGAAGCCGCTGTTTCCGTTTAAAGATTGCCTTTATTTAACCGTTAAGTTTAGTAAAAAAAAAGATGTGAAAAGAAGAATTAAACACTTACTTGGTGTTTCAGGATAGTTTGTTGTACCATCCGGGCATAGTTGTCCAGTTTAACGCCCGAGTTGCTCCTGCTTCTCATGGTGACAAGTCAACGGTTCAGTTCGGTTCAACAACACAAACTCGTTAGATCCTCGACATTAAGGTCATATCTTCTTCGGCGCCTCTCAGAAGTCCAGAAACCACCGGAGAGGAAGACAACTTTCAGGGCGACCAGAGAAGCAGCTGCCCGGCTGTCATGAAAGCAGCTTTACGGCGGCAACCAAAGCTCCAGCAAGTGTTGTAACCCGAAGCTGCGGTAAGCTAGTCAGAGGTAACGGGCGCAGAACAGGAAGTGCGGGGAGGTTGCCTTCAAAATAAAAGCAATTGGTTTGCAGTTTATATTATTTAAAGTTACGCATAACAGGCTTTAAATTGCGGATACCAATATTTCTTTCCAACTTCTTTTTGTCTCATTTTGCGATTTAACTTATGAGGATACATAATACTGAATATCGACTAAAACAAGAAACACAAATTTCATAAATGAATGTCTGCAACTGCCCAAAAATAAACAAAGATAACAATAAGCATACCTGCTAATGTATATATATGTGTTATAATGATAATAATTATCATAATATCCAATGCAAATATTATATTTACGGTTTAGCTGTTGCCAGTGTGTATTTCTATGCTAGAATGTAAAGATGAGCATGTAAGACAGACAGTTTTTGATGGATTGCAGTGATGTAAAGGGAAGTTGTGCAATTAGGTCTAATTGTGTGAAAATATTACACAATCCTTACATCTCCAAATATATATAAATATATAATACATAAAATGTTTCTTAAACTAAATGAGTGTTGATTATTCTCCGCCCATTTAAAATGATACAGCACTTGATTTCAGGTGTATCAGAAATGTTAAATATAAAAAAGGTACAAGGTTTTCACGTTCATTATTATAAACATATTTCCCCCCCATGCAGTATTTTGTACTTGTCTGGTAAGAGCTTTTATATTTTAAATTCCCAAACCGGAAATGCTATTCTTCATTGACAATAACTTGGCACTACAGTGTAACTTGTATGGCGTTTGTACAGTATGGCAGAGCAATGGCAGAATTTTAGTTAAGGGTGAAAGTAATGAACTCACATTGACATATATTTCAAAATGAAAGAAAAACAAATATTTTGCAGAAAAGTCTGAACAACCGATGCTGTCAAATACAATCAGGAAGCAAGCTGAGACTAAAACAACGGAAAACAGTCGTACACCAACACGTAAAACAGATTAGCTACTGTTTTATCAGTTCATTCTCCAGCAGCATGGTTTAGCATTGAGTGTGGTCAATGATAAGTAAAATAATGACATTTTGTATTTGGATTTTGTCTGTTGTCTGTTTTTGGCGCCCTCTTGCGAAAAGCATGGATTCTCCCTCAATCAACCACAATGTAGAGGGAAATATTGCACTTTTTACTCCACTACTATCATTTGGCAGCTTTAGTCTCTCGTTTATGTACAAATTAATATTTTGCATACAAACAAATACAAAGAGATTATAAAATATTATGCTACAAGTAGAGCTGAAATGATAAATTGATTAATTTAATCAATTGATATTGAACATGAAAAATAAAAAGACTAGAAAATGTTATTATGTCATGTCATACTATGATATGTCAGGTGTCCTCTTATCAGCCTTAATAGCTCTAATTTAAGAAGTTCATTCAGAAATCAAAAAGTATGATTGAACATTTTTATTGTCCAAATTATGAGTGTGGGAGGAAACCGGAGCACCCGGAGAAAACCCACACAGACACAGGGAGAAACTGGTTAGTTGGCGGCCCTGGCCTCAGCAACAAGGCCCCTGTGTGGCTCTGTATAAAACCTTTGAGAGGCCAATGCTGTTAACCAGCATTAGCCTGTCCCATTGACAGCACAAGTGATGTGACAGTGCACCATCGTGCCACCCTCAGAAGTTTATACCACGATTAAAAACAAGATGGTCCAAATGGTACAAACAGCAACAGCATACAAGATGGGCCAGATGCGCTTTCTCCGTCCACCTTTCTTCTTCTTGTGTGCAGACATAGAGTACTCCATGATATGGGCTTGCAAACATTCAATGATGGTATTCTCTACACATGGAAACCCTAATAATATTGCTTTCTCCAGTGTGTGCACACTGCCAAGCGTCTTCGCCAGGTCTTTGATCACAGCCTTGCAGACCTGCTTGCTTTCCTTATAGTTCGGGCAGAAACTTTCATTCAAAGTGAGTCCCTGCAGTGTGCGGCCCACCAGATGGTCGGTGTAGGTGACCAAACCCTGCCTCGACCAGACATCCAGAGCGCGACACTTGGTGAGCAGTCTCACCGTCAGCATGGTGACACCTACCCAGGTTTCGTGGTCTTTCTCTGCTGTGGTCTCGCAACTAAAGGTGGAGGAATCACTGGAATCTGTGGTGTTCTCTGATGATTTCATGGTGATATCTATAGATTCGATTTCCTCTTCTGGGATTCTTGACTCTTCTGTGTCTTTGTCTGACTTGGTGGTGGCTTCACAGCTAGAGGTGGAATAATCAGACTGTGTGTTTTTCTTTAATGATTCGGTAATGTCTGTAGAGCTTGGTTCAGCGTCATCGTTCTCTGGACCAAAACTTTTGGCCTTTGACTTGACATGAATTCGTATTACACGGCTTGGGAAACAAGTTAATGCACTGAGACTATATGTTGTCATAGGCTCCTCCACATCCGGAAGGGAGGCCCCCGCTGGACGCTTGTGGAGTTCAGGGTTAGGATCAGCAGCCCCAAAAACAGGAGCATCCAATTGTTGTGGTTCAGTGTCCACCATCTTACAATATTTTCTGGCTCTTGGTTCTTCAATGGATCAAGATACAAAACGTTTAGTTTCTAGTTGGCTCTTCCTCAACCTGCACGGGATACTTCACACACAGGTGTCTTTGGCCAAAAATAAAAATCTAAATGTGAAGAATCTTTTTAATGCAATATACTATGCATCCATACCATATTTTACAAAAATACCACTTGTTTTTATAACCGTCTTGTTAAGGTATCTAATCACAGTGCCACACTGAAGTAGATATTGACAAAAGTGTCTAAAATTTGCTGTAGAGTCAGTCCACATCTTCTTATTAATAATTATAAAATCAGCTGTACAAAGAAAATAAAGCCCTTGTCCATCTTGTACTCAAAACAAAAATGTCTGTTTTCTCAGTGTTTCCTATAAAATAAACATTGTTGTGTAAATAAGATGGCCGTTTCCTTTTTTTTAATCAACAAAAATTACAATATTCAATATGGAGTCTACACATCCTCATTATTTGTTTTACAGGATATGTTCAATGAAAAATGGTAAAAGAAACATATTTTATTTTATAACTAACACTTACTCCAGGTAGCCCTTTAGCTACTTGACAGAGAAGACTACAAAAAAGTCCCAGAATGCTTCTCGCTTCACGCTCCGTGCGTAAAAAACGTCCGTGCACCGGAACGTTGGATTTTATTTCGTGTGACCGTTAGCAGTAGCTTTTTTTACCCGTTACTAAAATAATCCGAGTGTTCTTGTTTAAAAGTAGATTTTAAAAAAATAGACCCTCTACAGTTTATATAATTTCACATTTTATTGTCTTTATCTTCCCTCTAACCGAGCGGCGAAGTCCAACAATTGAACCGACTTTACCGGGCTGGGGGGGAATGTTGACGGTGTAACACCAGAAGAGAGAACAGGACGCCGCTCGCATCGCTTCACTGTGAATTTGTTTTTAGCTTCAGTTTCAAACAATTTAGGTTTTCTCGGCCGTCAATGAGTCGCAGAGGAGACAGCGATGAAGACAGCTGTGGTACACGGAGAGTCGCGTACGTTTATAGTTCGGAGTACATCGAGACTTGCGACACTTTATCCAAAGTACCAAACCGGGTGAGTTGGATTGAACGAGGAGGGTTATTGAAGCTAGTTACCAGTTTAAATGTGTGTCTCCTCTGTTGGAGAGGTTTATAACAAGTGGTTTTTATTTTATTTTGCCATTTCTAGGCGAGTATGGTCCACTCACTGATAGAAGCCTACGGGCTGCTCGGACATATGAGGTGAGTAGTTGCTGGTGTTTGTGTTTTCTCACGCAAATGGTGCTAAAAGCGAGATTAAAATACTTTTTAAAAACATTTTTTATCAGATAGCAATAGAGCTTCACATGCGGTACAGAAGCAGGTTGTTTGGCTTGCTCCTGCCAGAGGTAGCCGATGTTTCACGAAGACTACTTACTGCTTACTTCAGTAAACCGGAGTCAAGAAATTCTCTTTCATAAAGCAGATTTAAACTAGAAAAAGATTTTCTTTTCTGAGGAAAATTGAAGTGTGCTGCCTTATGGGTGGATGTCTTCTCTTAGATTGCAGTGTTGCAGCAGGAGCCTCCCAAAACTAGCCCCACAAAACTTTAAAGGTCAGATTAATCTGCTATATATCAGATGTAATATAAAAGTGTAACTTAAAAATCATGCAATATATTTGGGGCTGCCACTAAGGATTAATTTGCAGATTACTTTCTAATTCACTTGATTTAATCTTTTGGTCTATAAAACATCAGAAAACAGAGATAAAAGCCCGTCACAATAACTTAAGGCAACAGATGACATTATTAAATGTCTTGTTTTCTTCAACCAACAGCCCAAATTTGCTAAAAGGTAAGACCAAGATTTGCAAAATTTTCACATTTGAAAAGCTGGAGCAACTGATCAAAAATAGCTTCAGATTAATTTTTGTTTGAGCAGCTCTAACATGTGTTAACTGAAAGGAGCCGAGATGTCTGTTGAGGTTGAAGCATGTTAATGAATTTCCCCCAGGGGATAAATAAAGTATCTATCTATCTATCTATTTATTTATCTATCTATCTATCTATCTCTCTATCTAAACTTTCTTCTTCTTCTGTATGAGCAAAATGTATCATTACCATATATAGACATGTAATATTCTGCTGTTTTCTTTTGTGTGTAAGCTTTCAACTGACCTGAAGTACAGTAGTGGCATCAATTTACAACTACAAAACTTTCTTTGTTGTGTGGGAAATGAGGGGAAACTCCATTCTCATCACACTTAACAAAGATGAGGTGGCTGAGCTCAAGGTCAGCCTATGTGTCTCTCTTGCCTCCCTACGCTATGATCTAACTATAAATATGTTTCTGTACTCCTTTGTCAGACTCACCAAATACACTCTGGTGTATGAGCTCTGTCCTTTCAGCTGAAATAGATTGACTTTGTCGTACTCTATTATTTTCACTATCACTTAATTAAAAAATACAAAAAGACAATTGCTTGTTATCATTTATTCGTTCATTTCTCCTCAAGGGAAAACATCATTTCCACGACAGTTTCAGTCTTTTTTCAAGCCAAGAATCTGAACATTCAGCTCTGCCACTTTATTTCTTTTGACTCGTCAAAAAAGAGGATGATGGGGGGGGGGGTATTTCTCTTCCCTCCATATCCCATTCAGTTCCACTCCCGCTATCAATGTAGTACTTATACTGTTGATTTATTTTATGTTGGCACAGCAGTTTCTGTGCAGTTGGTATTTTCTTTTACCACCCAGCTGTGTTGTGTCGATATTTTCTGCAGCTTTATGCTGTTGCCTCGGTTGTCTCTGATCTACAAGTCGCAGACTCCCATAAATCACCTGCGGCCTTATTCACACACAGTATTTAATTTGACCGCTCAGTGAATAAACCAGTCAGAAGGTCGAGTTTTATCTGCCACTGTGTTTACAACAAGTTATTGCAGAAGCAGCATGTGACATTAATGTTGTCTCTTTTTGTCAGCGTTGTGAAGCCTCGTGCAGCCACCATAGAGGAAATGGCCAAGTTCCACACTGATTCCTACCTGGAGCATCTTCATAAAATCAGCCAGGACGGAGACAACGACGACCCCCAGTCAGTCGACTATGGCCTGGGTGAGAGATGCCAAGATATAACTTTTACTTGCCACAGTAACTTCTATTGGAAGTTGGAATCTATTAATTAAAAATCTACCGACCTAGCCCTTTATTTTCTGAATAAATAATAATAATAATGATCATAAACTTTATTTATAGAGCACTTTTCATACAAGAGATGTAGCTGAAATTGCTTTACAATAAAAAAAATGGAATAGTACAATAAAACAAGAGCGAATAGAAGGACAATGAAATTAGACAATAAAAAGACAGTAAATGATATTAAAAACAAAAACCAGTAATAATAGTAAAATATGCGAGAATTAATTAAGCCAAATGAATTAAATAGCTTTTCAGCAGTCGTTTGAAAATAAAGTGTTCAGTCATCTAAATTTAGATGACTAGAGAAACACTTACAAGTACTTTTCCATCATTTTAGAGGCGAACTTTCAGGTTCAGTGTCTCGGTATAGTGTTCTGTGATTCCTCTTACTCTTTAAATATATCTTTTACTGTAATTTGGTGTAAAACAGGTGTTCGTTGTAGATTAGATTAAATAAATGAGGCATACAAAGCGAATGGAGGGATGAAAGTGGGCAGAGGGAGGGGGAAGTAGAATTAGGATTCATATGCAGTGTGTGTTTGTTGGCAGCAGAGGGCAGCGTAACACTACATAGAAAAATAAAAACATCAATTTAAAATATTATCTGTATGTAAATTTGGTGAATGTTTCACAGACAGCAATGCATTTTATAAAATATGTGATATTTTAACCCAGAGTTGCCTCATCCCAACTGAACCTACACTGTGGTCCGTTGGTCCACGCCTCTCCAAGGTTCACATTTCTAACTTTAGAGTGATCCTCAAGTGTTTTTTTTGTTTCTCTGACTCATTCCCCATCGCTCCCTCCTTTCCTTCACCCTTGCTCTTCTTTGTCTCCTCGACTCATTCCTCATCCTGTCCTCTTCCTCCTTTTGTATTCTGCACACCTCCCTCGCTCTCTCTGCTCCATCCCTCTGTCTCGTTAAAAAAAAGGAAAATGCTCCACCTTTTCCTGGATTGAGGACTTTCTCTCTCTCTCTCTCTCTCTCTCTCTGTCTCTCGCCTTTCCTCAATTTATCTGACACCACACTCTTTTGTTCTCTATTGATCACATCCACTCACCTCCCTCATCTCTGTCTTCCTCCCTTTCCCCCTTTTTCTGTTACCCTTCTCTTCCTTTGTCTCGTTTCCCATTCTTCTTCTATCACTTTTTTTTTTACCTCCATGAATCAGCCTTGAGAAGCGCTGACTGTGCAGAAACAAAATAAAAGTTTCCATCAAAGGCAAAGGAAAGTGTTTCACAGAAAATTGAGAAGGAACAAATAGATTTTCCTCTGGAGTTTTGTTGATGACGTGATTGATGTTCCTGTTTAAGTGTGTGTGTTAGGAAATGTTCAAATGTGGAAATAAAAGATTAAATGAACTTTTACTGCCCGTATCAACAGCATATATCACTCTTTTGTGTATATACGCCTTTTTTAACGTCAGTGTAAATAAAAGAGCGGCCTCTCTGCTCAATAAAAACAGACTTTTGTCTTTATTTTTGATATTTTGTAACATTTTCTTCCAGGTTACGACTGCCCAGTGGTGGAGGGGATATTTGACTATGCAGCTGCAGTCGGGGGCGCCACACTGACCGCAGCCCAGTGTCTGCACGACCAAAAGTGTGAAGTGGCCATCAACTGGGCCGGAGGTTGGCACCACGCTAAGAAGTAAGACAAGTCATAGATATATTCTAAACCCACTCTATGCATTAGAGCACACACACACATTTCTAACAGCGTTGCTATAGTAATTTATTTTCAAATATGCTTTATTAAGCCAAAGAAAATCATATATACATACATACATACTTTTCTCTGTTTCTCCTCCAGGGATGAGGCGTCGGGTTTCTGTTACGTGAACGACGCTGTGCTGGGAATCCTCAAACTGAGAGAGAAATATGAGCGCGTCCTCTACGTGGACGTCGACCTGCATCACGGAGACGGTACACGCACGCTGTTTGATTAGAAATAAGCTTCTTTTCTATTTATTGTTATAGAAGGTGTACGTGTTTCAAAAACAACATCATCACACATTTTTCTGTTTTGATTCATTATGACATGATGGTGTTTTTCTCCTCCTCCTCTCTGCAGGTGTGGAAGATGCCTTCAGCTTCACATCCAAAGTTATGACCGTCTCTCTGCACAAGTTCTCCCCTGGATTCTTCCCAGGTCAGTCCTTGCAGATGTTTAAGATGCAACCTGTATTGTGATAAGATGCTGTGTAAAATGTGTGTGTAACTGTGTGTGTATATTTAGGTACGGGTGACCTGTGTGACACGGGGCTGGGTAAAGGTCGTTGGTACGCCGTGAACGTCCCGCTAGAGGACGGCATCAAGGATGACAGATACTACCAGATTTTTACCAGGTATATATATACACAACCACACACACACACACACACACACACACACACACACACACACACACACACACACAGTGAAATATCTGGAATTCCCTGTGCAGCTCAGGAGCAACTTTTAAGAAATGTTTTCCTCAAGGATCCCTGTGGAGAAATTCTGTTTTTCCTTTCCTCTCCTGAACGCCCCCCCCCCCCCTCCCTTGAGGTCAAAGGTCAGGGTCAGTTTCAGAACATTCATCTTGGAGCTGGTGCCGTTTCAGGGTTTTGCTCAAGGACACTTCAGCAGGGAATTCCCTCCTACGCGAGGTTTTAAACTTAGGGTTTTCCACTTGAATGATTTTCCTTCAGACTGAACGCTCCACAACATACACATGAGTTTCACCAGGTTTTCCCTATTTTAAGTTGTAATCAATGACACTTAAGTGTAATCTGTGACATCATAGGATTTTGAAGGGATATTTTGAAACATGGAGTTTCAAAAAAAAAAATTTTTTTGATTGCAAAACATTGGAAATCATGGACATATGGATTTCTTTGACTCACCGACTAGTGGTTATTACTGGAACTGCAGTTTATGACTCTTGAGCAGTAATTAAACACTGATAGTAGAGATGAGAATGATTCTCCAGTTCATAAATCATTTCTGAGTGGTGACTTCTGATTGGCGGAACAGAATGTTACGCCACGTCTGATTGGTTGAGCTGAATATAGACCGTAGATTCCTGTGTAGAACAGAAGTTACAGCTGGACAGATGTTGATAAATCTTAATAGCGTGATGCTACTACTGCTGAATGCTGTTATTCTGTGTTCAAACATACTGACTCCTGATTGGTGCAGCATGTATCATCAGTGGCTGACAGCCTCAGCGCTTACCTGCTGTCTTGTCATGCAGTGTGATGCAAGAAGTGCGGGCGCAGTTTAACCCGGAGGCGGTGGTGATGCAGCTGGGTGCCGACACGATGGCGGGCGACCCCATGTGCTCTTTCAACATGACCCCAGTGGGGGTGGCCAAGTGTCTGCAGTATGTCCTGCAGTGGCAGCTACCTACACTGCTGCTGGGAGGAGGTACGCCGTGTGTGTGTGTTTATTATTCTAGCTGATGTTTTGTTTATTTTTTTGTGCATGAATTCACAGATGTAAGTCCATGTGTTAGTGTGTATGCATGTGCTAATTATGTGCGTATGTGCACGTGTACTCGGTGTATTAAAATACTGCAGAGGAAAAGGTAGACAATGTTCCACATCTTTTGTATGTGTTTGCATTTGCTTTGAATCTTAGTGATTTACTCACTTGTGCACAATTACAGACACACACATACAGTCCACACACACACACACACACACACACACGCACACGCACTCTCACACACACTCAGGCACACACACCGTGCTCTGTTCCAGACCCCTCAGCCCTTGGCCAGATGATAGCTACTAATTATACGACACAATGAAGCCATTTTACTCAACTACAATCCCACCTCTCTTCCTTTCTCTCTCGCTCTCTCTCTCTCTCTGTCCTACATACTTTCTCTTCGTTACATCCTCCTCTCTGTCTTGGTTCTTGTCGTTCTCTTGATATCACTCAAGTCCGTCCTCTTCCTCCCTCACGCTTCTCTCCCTCTGTTTGTATTTTTGTGTGAGAGAGAGAGAGATGATAACTTTTCTAACTTTTATTTTGTTAGCTTTTTGTCCCTTTATTTCAGCTCTTTTCACCTTGTATTCCTCTTTTTCAGTTCACGTCTTTATGTTAACTTGACTTCTACGTGACCGTATAACAGTTCCACACATTATAATTTAAAATAAACTTTTGGCACTTGAGACCTTTAGTGGAATTTAGTCGTGGTCAGATGAACTTTGGGAAGTTTGGATTTCATGGACCATCATGTCCAACATAATAAATGCAGCATGTAACCACATAATGATAATGCATCTCGTCTTAACTTCTCTCCCTCTCTCTCTCTCTCTCTCTCACCAGGAGGTTATAATCTGGCTAATACAGCTCGCTGTTGGACTTACCTGACGGCGGCGGTGCTGGGAAAGACTCTTTCCTCTGAGATACCAGACCACGAGGTATGACAACACACACACACTCTCCCACTGCGACGGCCATAGTCACACACACATTTACATATTCCCACATGGGCACAAATGTGCTCATTCATCGCACTGTCACACAAAAAGAAGCCACACACACATAAAAAACACAAACACACCCCCTTGTGTTCGCTGTGTGCTGAGTCACCCCGACTAATCAAAGATGGCCGCCTGCTTCTCAATAAAGGGGTTTGTCTCCAGGTGAGTCAGACTGTGTGTATGTGGAGAGAGAAGGGTAGTAGTGTTGACAATTCCTCTCTGTCGGCCTCGACTAACACAGGCTCCTCTCTCTGCGTCTCATCTGCCAGCAAGGTGAATTTTCATTGACCATATATGGCGCTATTAAAGGAGAGGGAGAGGATTATTACATTTTTTACAACCACACATTAAAGGAACAGTTAAACCTTTTGGGGAAATGTGTTTAATTGTTTTTGCGGGAGTGAGATGAGAAGATTGATATAAATTTCATGTCTGTGCTTTAAGTATGGAGCTGGAGTTAGAACACAGTGACGTCTGGTTACTTTGCGTTCACAGCAGAAAACCTACATAATTACACTCATTGACATAAAAGTCGTTTTCGGTGCTCGAAAACTCCGGAGTCGTGTGGACGTAGCAAAAGAGATGCGCTTTAAAACGAAAACGTAGTAGTGCGGACGAAGCCTAAAACACAGCAGCGCGTCACTCAGCTTCTGTGCTGGTTCTCCAAACCGGCAGCGCGCTGATGTAAATCTACTGCAGGTAACACTCTGACGATAGATAACTACCTCACCTAACCCCACATCAAATGACCCGAACAATCACTTTAACAGGATTATCAAACACAACATTTCGACCCCTGGGTTAACGCAAGAATCGGATGATTATGAACCATGTAAACAGCTTTCACTGGAACTTAATCTGGTTATTCATCGTAATCAGGTCATAGCGTGGGGATTTAAGCAAAACACCTATTGGATTTAATTTAGCATGGAGGGAAACTGGCCCAGTAATTTATATTTGTGATAGAAAGGACATGTGACCATGTGACTGGCAAATCAAATAGACTCATCCTCTCTCCAAATAGAAATCAGTAGACCCATCTGTCTTTCTTGCTCCTATATTCACACAAACACAAAGAGTCTCTTTCTCCGGTGACTGATTTTTGGACCTTGTCTTGGTCAAATGTAATGAATAGCTGTGTGTGTGTTTGTGCGTTTGTGTGTGTGTGTGTGTGTGTGCGTGTGTGTGCGCGCGTGTGCATCATGACCGTGATGAAGGTACCTCTTGTTTCTCCTCGTCAGCGTCCAGTGGCCCTAAATAGCCTTTGACCTCATTAAGGAGCACTCACTGAAAACAAAGCAACTATCAGTGCAGGCAGCTGCCACAGATGATGAAGACAAAGATACACACACACACACACACGCACACACACACACATACACACACTAACACACACACACACAGTTTTCCCTCAAATCAAAAATGGAAGAAACAAACTGACTTTTAACTTGAATATTGACGAGATTATTTGCTTCTTTTTCCAATTCAAAAGGTATTATAGATCATGTTGGAGGGTAACTCTCTACTGTAGCACTACACAACTTTACATAGTGTGTGTGTGTGTGTGTGTGTGTGTGTGTGTGTCTTTGTGGCTCTGTCTGTGCCCGTTGTGCTCGATAAGAGGGGCATTTATCCATGATGACCAAGCAAAGCTGAAGTTCCAGCGACAAGGGGAACAAAAACTACCTTTGTACCCCTCTGTGTGAGAGAGAGTGTGTGTGTGTGTGTGTCTGTGTGTGTGTGTGTGTGTGTCCACCCTTGTGCTCTACTGTAGACAAAACCACCATGAATACACACATTCATCAAAGTCAGATAATGCAATGCCCTGTTTTATAACTTCTTTGTATTTCAGTTTTTTTGATAAATTACTGATAAAGTGGAGGAAACGACTGGCAAACTGTCAATTAGGAAGTCGTACAAGTGAAGCGTTTCCATTAAGGCTCAAGTAGAATTGAAATAAATTTTTATTTGTTTTCACTGTGCTGCTGCATTTCAAATGTCTCCTCTGACAAATGTCCGTCAAACTGAAATAATAAATGAAGCTTCGCCTCGTTTCCAACATCCAAAAACAGGCACTTCAAACAGTTTCAGTTTGTTTTATCTGCTCAAGTTCACTGATTCAGATCCAAACAAATTTGTTTTGCTTTAATTTTGTTGAAAATATTTTGTTAGAAGAGTTTATTTTTAATTAAATCAACCTTGTTTTTTTTCCCTTCAGTATCCAAGAGTGAGTATACAATTTTTCGGCATGTACTTGGCTAAATGGCTAAAAATAGTAGTCTTAAAAACACAATCGTCAGTCAGAGTTGGCCAGTCACATCAACAATAGTGCTGTAATATTCGCTGATTACCAGACAAAATATTACACTGCAGATAACCCACACAATGGCCCCGCTTCTATCACACTTATTATACTGCAATATCTTATAAAAACACAAGTAAAACCGCCTTTTGTAGTTTGAACTAGGAATCGAGCCGCCGGGTCCACAGTCATTAACCCTCCCCGCTGACTTGTATTGTGTGTTAGTGGTTAGCTGATACATGTCTGACCCTCCATTGTGTGATAGCGGTGGAGCCAATCTGCATGTGAATCGGAGGGCGACAATATGAGGTCTGCTAAGAATAGCTATAGAGGTCAAAGGTTAGTTAGTGTCTCTGATTGGACAGGCATGGGGATTGTCTTTATAACCTACTTTGTTTTTGAAGAGAAAGTCATTCATCTTGCTTTTGTAGCTACTGTAACAACTTTATTTGTAACATTTGATTCCCTATATTGTCATCTTGCATTAAAGGTGATGTTATAGAAGACAAGAGAAGGGTATCTTAGTGTGACGGTATTGATAATACTTTAATGAATCCTCTTCTGAATTGCACAAAAACATGGTTACGTAACATGCTTTTCATAAATTTGCCCACCAAAAGACACCTGTTATATTTCTTGTGGATTAACGTCATTGTTTTTGGCGAATTCACTGAGTTATTCTTAGTTTTAAATGTCTATTTAAAAACGCAACAGCCATGGGAGGATAGTTAGCAAGCTAACAAGGTAATATGCTAAATGCTACATGCTAAAAGTCAAATCGTTAACATGCAAAGAGATCGAGCTAACATTCTCATCATTACACCTGAAACTATAGCGTGCCACATGCTAACTCTGCATTAATGAACTAACATTGAAAATGTTACACCCTAAACATTAACATGTTAAAATGCTAACGTATCCATGTTAATGAGAAGCATTCTAAACGTTTTAACCCAATTATTAGCATGTAAAAATGCTAATTAATCACATGCTAATTAGATTACGTTCCAAATATTAGATGATAAATGTTAACATGTAAACAAAACTGCTACCAACAGAGATTTTAAATCATTTTTAGTGAAAAAAAAAGCTAACAATAAATGTTACATATTTCTAAAAAGTTGGTTTGTTAAAATGCTAATGGGGCATGAGCTAACTTCTTTTAAGATCAGATTTAATCAGAATATGTGATTGTGTATTTTACACTTTTAGCATGATATAAGATAGTACAAATGATAGACTGTTAGCCGTGCAAAGGTGATGTTTGTTAGCAGAGTGTTTAGTAAACGGTAACAGCTGTCCATCTGCCTTCCTTTTAATAATTCAACCTGCACCACCCAAAACCACTCCTCTTCTCCAATTCTGTTTTTGGTCATTTCCCAGCAGCTGAGTTCCTTCCAGCTTCGCTGTGGTTTGATAAAAACAAACCACAGATCCAAACTTCCTGCGGCCGCCCCGCTGCCTCAATGGGAAAACACACATACTATGTACTCTCAACGGTGCTGGTGTGACTCCAGCTCATATCCTTTGTCACATGCTATACCTTCCCCTCTATCTGTCACTCTTCTCTATCCTGTCTCCAATGTGCCCATAAAGCCCTTATTATATATGCTAAAAATATTCTTAAATGCAAACTGGAACTGGATTTGCAGAATAGGGTTATAGTTCCAACAACGTCCTATTGGATCCTTTATCAACTCTTTTATGTCTTTATTTTCTTGAGTTCAGCTCTCTAAATGTCAAACTTTAATTTCTAGCCGTAATGTAATAATTTTTTTAAACTTCTGTAACTTGAATTTGTTTAAAGCCGAATCTAAATGAATCTGAAATCTGATCTTAAAAGTGAACACTGGATAAAATACTAATAAGAGCATGACTAATCCAGGGCTACCTAAAGTGATTTCAGCAGTAGAAAAAGGCTTTATTTCCTATATCAGCGACTTTAATAGTAAACAGCAATAGATCTGAAACACACCCCCGTGAAAATATGTGTCGTTGTCTTGTACAAAGATGCAGAGAACAGCTTTGGAGCGCATCGAGCTCATCCAGCAGCACTGACGTTGGGCCAACTGTCAAACAGAAATAAAAGAAAGTACCATCTGGTAAAACCATTATTTTTTGAAGGATAAACAAAATAAAACTAAACCAGAGGGAGCAGCTAACAGATTTGTGATGCATCTGCAAACCTTCTACTCCTGTGACCACAGAATGGTCAAATAAGAGAGGCTTCAAGGGGTTTTTTGTTTCTGTTTAACATTTTAATATTGGAAGTATTTTTCTTCTTTTCTGGATACAAGACAGCAACAAATGACACAAAATTAGGACGGAGAGAGAAAAGGCCTGAGACATGTGAGTGAGCTTGTTTATAGACTTCAAACCTGGGAATGCGGAGTCCTTTAATTTGTTATTGCAGTTATATTGATAACAATCCCCCAAAAAGCCAGTTAGTGAATTGTTTTTCTTGCTGTGTGCGTCAGGCAGTGCCATCGCTTTTCATAAAAAAGCAGCTAGTTTGGGATCTTTCTTGTGTTTCCAGTTTTCAATCAGTTGGGCGATTGCAGATTTTGGCGTTGAAGGGCTTGCATAATTTTTTTTTTTCCCTTTTGCTTGTCTGAAAAATCAGAGACAGGGAGTGGACAGGGATTCAGAGTAATGGAACCAGACCAGTCCTGTCCACCTCTGTTACTGTGCAAACACTGATTAATGTAGATAGATTTTAAACAGCTTCTTGGAACAGGTAAAACACACAAACTGATCAGCCCAGCAGCATGCTTGAATTCCCCTTGTGTCTCGTAAACCCAACAGAAGTAAATACAAATCTGTGTCTGTCTCAGAGTCACACAGGAAGGGAGGACGTCTCTGGTCCCAGATTGGCAGCGGGGAAGCGTCCCGCCTCTTTACTTCCTCTCTTCCTGTCTGCAGCCACTTCCTCTCCTGCCCCACGCTGCCGTCAGGGATGTGTCGGCTCCCAGAGTCACGGGCTCAATCACCGGAAACATCGCTGGTGTAGAGTGTGTGTTGAGACCTGGGGAGATTTGTCTATTTACAAAATGGCACAGAAAAATGAAGCTTATAGTTACGATTTATTTTCTCATCCTCCTCCATTCAAAGTTCTTCTGCTGTAGAATATTACAGATTATTATGTAAGGGAATGTCATTGGTGAATGTTGGGATGTACCAACAATGAGCTGAAAGAGTTAGTTTCCTGTTCTATTTCCCTTCAGGGAGTCAAGTCTGTGTTGCAATTATCTTTTAATGTGTTTGTGTTTCAAGTTCATGGACAGTCTTGATCCTAAAAGGTGGAATCATCATTCATTCTGTTATCTTCATTTTAATTTTCCTATTAGGCAAGATGTTTTTATAAACCCACTGGCCCCTGTATTTGTAATACAAAAAAAAAAATATTATTTTTTTTTTAACCAATTATTTTCTTTCAATTCTCAGTTATAACTGAGGTCAGCTGTGAAACAAGACAGAATCAACTCATACACATGTAGTCACAAATGCGTATGTGTATAAAAGGTATATTTTTTAATTGCAAGACGGTGTAAATCACTTCCTGTTTAAGAAACATGCAGGTGATGAGCTTGAGGTATTGATAACATGTTCTGTATTGAAAGAACTAGTAAGTTGTTTTGCTTTCCACATCCTTAAAGGAAAAGGTTTGGCTATTGCTACATAGCCAGTGTTAGCATTAAGAGCTGTTTACTTATCAGTCTTGCCAAGAGCTTCAACCATTGTTGCTTTTAAAAGATAAGAGATTTTAATACATCCTCTGAGCAGCGCTACTTCTTCATGGCAGACTGGATGATACTGTGACTCGGTATCGGAAAGTGACGAGACAGCTTAACTGGGCTGAGGCTAGCTGGTTAGCATGCTAACTTCAGTAGAAGGGAAAGAAGTGATAGAAATAGAAGCAAAACAAGAGCTGCTTTCCGCTGCTGGACACAGCTCTTGGCGAATAATTACGTTTGATGCTGAACTCTCAATGTTTCTTGTAGACTGGTTAATAACCACCTGTTAATGCTAATGTTAGCTATGTAGCAATAGCAAATAGCTCCTTTTAAAGCAACTTTAACATGGTGAAATTTGGATGTATAGTGTTGTGTCTGCAAGTATTTGTAATGTTGATGACGGTACTTAGCATAAACTATAACTAAACTCAAATAACTCAGCAAAAAAATAATGATTTGATTTCAAAATGGAGCCACATAATGAGTTAAGGAGAATGCAAATTGGCGCGATGCTGATACTGTGAGTGTATCACTAATTAGCTAACAAGCTGAAAGTCATGGGTAAATTGCTAAAATACATAGCTATAATTTCATCTGATAGGACTGTGGGTCCAATCAGACAAAAAAAGGCTGTGAACCACTGGGCTAGAACAAGTGTGGCAGAGCTTCACACAAAAATATCACTGCAGAAAAATGTTAAAAACGAAAAAAGCAGCTACTTTTCAGTTAATTTATCATTCAGACATTTTTACAGGATATTCAGAGCCTAAATCAGCAAGAAAACTATTTTCACAATGTTACGTAGCACACATCCAAACGTTTACACCAGTGGACAAAGTTTAAACAGTAATAATGGGTTTTAGCTTTCCCAACATTTCAAAAACATACAAATACTATTTGTGGGGTTCCCTGCCTTAAAAGGAAAACTGACAGATGAAGGTAGAAAAAGATGGAATGATGAAAAGGTAGGGAGGGTGAGAGAGAGTCCAACAGCAGAGAGAGAGAGAGAGAGAGGTGTACGTGCGTTATGTGACTGCGACTTTGGGCATCGGGCCGTTTTTCTTTTCCTTGTTGAAAACATTTATTAGATAGCAGCTTGATAGCAGACACAGTCCATTTGTTTTCCGAGACGTTTTCCCCTCCGCTGTGCCGCTCGGCGTCCTTCATAGCTGGAGATCCTGCTGATCGCTGTAAAAACAAACATACATGCGCGCACACACACACACACACACACACACACACACACACACACACACACACACACACACACACACATACATTACTGTCCACAGATTGACGCATGCACTGGAACACACACTCAGACTTTCTCACAATTGTACATTTTTATATAAACACACACAGATATAAAAATATGCACGTACCTGACAAGAATGGATGTACATATATTATGAATAATACTACAAATACTACCACTGGTATTACCACTATTACTATTATTATTTTGTATACTATCACTACCACGAATGCAACTTTCATTCCCACTATTATTAATATTACTGTTAGTATTATAGTTACCACTGGTACTAATACTACTAATGTCACTTTGATGAGGCTGTAAAAACAATACAAAATGATGCACTTATAAACATGTATAATCAATTAATGATAAGAATCTGTACTGATAGCGTTTATAAAACTTTATTTTTCTGCTGTTTTTAAAACGGCAACAGGTAAAGACATTGATTCGTGCACACACGTTCAGCTTCCTCTGGGTGAAGGCCAGTGTTTCTCATAGAAACCAGCTCATACGGACAGTGAGTGATGGGCGGAGGGTCCATGTTAAGGACCATGGTAAATAAGCGAGGACCTTTCATTATTTATCTCCCTGTGCGTCTCTGCCAGAGACACTGGAGCCAGTCAGTGGGTATTTTCTGTCTCTTGACCTTGTCCAGGTGATGTAGATGTTCCGCGTCATTGGACCGTGCACTAAAATCTCTCATTTATCATGCGTCATTTTGTCCGTTTCACATGCTTGCCTCACAGCATCGCTTCCTTTATCTTCTCCTCTCGCTCTACAGCTGTCTGTAGCCTCCGAAGTATTACGGATGATATAAAAATGTTCTAGAGATATTATATAAAAATGAGTGTTTCTTTAAGGAGTGTCTGCACCTCTCTCTTCCTCGCTTCCTCTCGCTTCTCCCCATGGTCATCCAAGCCAAACAAGCAGGCAGCAGGAGACTGTGTGTATGATTTGCGTGTGTGTGTGTGTGTGCGTGTGTTGCTTGACAGCAGGAGACAGAGCACTGGGTTCATGGGAATACATTGCGAGTGTGCATGTGTGTGTGTGTTAAGCAACTACTCTCATGTTGAGCTCAGTTGAGACCGGAGGTAAGACACAGAACTCATCGGAGTTAATTGGAAACAGAGACACACACACACACACACACACATACTCACACATATTAAAACAAGGCCTTACCTTTGTATGCAAATACCCATGGAAATTCACACAAACACACACATTTATTAACACACTCTTACCGTGTACATTTACCACATGCAAGGGATGTCCTGATCGAGTTTTTGTGGCCAAGGTTTGAGTCTTTCGATATTGGATATCTGCTGATAGTTTATTTTACTTAAATTTTGATTAAATAGCCTTTGTATATAACACACTGAAATAACAACAGCTTAATCTCAATTTATTTCTTATTAGCTTCTTCCAAATGCTGAAGGTCACGGTTTTCGTTATCACTGCTACGCAGACGACACCCAACTATATCTGTCGTTCCCGCCGGATGACCCCACAGTCTCGGCGCCGACCTTGCCTCGTTGTCTCAGACACCCAACTCTTCGGTGGTTAATGTCTTCGGTGGCAGTTCCTCCCTTCACACACAGTGAAACCTTTACAGATGGTCCGGCACGCTTGCAGCCAGTTTGGTCTTTGATCAGCCTAACGACGCAGGAATGACGTCACTCTGTTGGATTTGTTGGAACTAAAGAAACGCTCAGTTCCCCCCCGTCGTACAGTGGTCTCACGAAGAGGACGTTCTTCCCTCACAAACTATCCTTGACAAGTGCTGTACCGTACTGTAAAGCAATGCACAGCACCAGCTGAAAATGAGAAGCTGCTAGCTAATTTTCTACACTTCTTTGCTAACGATTATTAGCGCCTGAGCTAATACTGGTCCTAAGGATTGACTCAGGACATCTCTACTATACACACTCGGATGAATTCCCTCTCTCTGACTCACACACTCATACAAACAAAGACAAAGTAGTCTTTGTCTTTCAAGTAAACAAAAATATACTCCTACTGCTTGTTGGCTTGGCTCAGCTGTGTGTGTGTGCATCTGCTCAGGCCTGTGTGTGTGTGTTGCGTGTGTGTTGCCAACACACCTTCTGAAGTCTTCTCTAATGACACCCGTCTAATCCACTAAAGAGTTTCATTCCAAAACAAGATATCCCTGTCGTTAAAATGACCGTGGCATCAGCGGAGAAATCATTACAGCATGTTGACTGAATCAGTTCCCCAACTTAAAGGAGCAGTCTGACATTTTGGGGAATACTCGTGTGGTTTGCTGTCAGTACTGAGAGCCAGATGAGAAGATCAATATCAGTTTAAATGGTTGAAACAAATTGTTGATTCAACGGGAAGCCAGTACTTTTCTCCTTTTTTCTTGTAAATCTTTTTAGGGTTTTGGACTCGGGGTTGAAATTTGAAGACTAAATCATCAACTGAAAAAATAATCAACCCATAAATCAATAATAGAAAACTCACTTCGGGTCATTTCTGTTTTTAAAGTCCAAAATCCCAGATTTGTTTAATGGATTTTCAATCTGATCAAGATCCAGCAGCCTTCCGTCCTTACGGTCAATAACCACTGAAATCATATTTGCTGAAAGCTCAGGAAAAAGCTAGTAAGTGGAACTTTAGTCAAAAATTCTTTTTCCAACTTCAGTCTCCAAGATCGAGGATGAACTTTCATGCTCGTAAATTGTAAATACAGTTTCACAACAGGTGATTTTAAACTTGACAAATAACTGAGCGTCTCATTTTAAAGAAGAGCTTTTTTTTTAAATATGCGGCGTGCTTGGAGGAATATGGGTCTTTTGCTTTAGGCCGCAAGTCACCTTGGCTTGCTCTGTGCGTTCTGCTGAGTCTTCAAGGCTCCAAGGCTTTCACAACTATCGCTGCAAATGGACTGACGCACTTGTGGTCAAACCTGGCCTCTGAGTTTGTTTTGCTCTCATGGCACTGAGTCACGGCCCAGCGAATTCCCTGGAAATGCATTTTTTCAACTGACGTGCTCCGTTTTTAACTTCTGGTTGAACCCACTCTCTGGATTTCCACCTGTTTTTCTTTTTTTTTTTTCTTCTTTTCTTTTTTTTTATTGTTGGCTGGTTTTGTTTTCATGGAATCGGCACGACTCTGCATGAAATGCCAGGAGCCTTTGGTATTTGCTGAAATAATCTCAGACCCTTTTTTTTTTTTTACCTGTGTAGGTGAAGCCCTGTTTGTCTTAGAGGACCTTTGACTGACTTGTGGTTCCTCTTCTGTGATCTGCATTACATTTTCTCTCCCCGCACATGAACCAGACGAGTCGGCCTCATACGTTTATTTGTGTTAATGCAACTCCTAGACAACACACAGAGTTCAGGAAATATAAGGAACATGTGTCCATCTGAAAAACCTTTTTGTGTGTGTGTGTGTGTGTGTGTGTGTGTGTGTGTGTGTGTTCTGGCTCTTGAGATGGCGATGTTGCTCTGTCCA
This sequence comes from Seriola aureovittata, assembly GCF_021018895.1. Taxonomy (NCBI): domain Eukaryota; kingdom Metazoa; phylum Chordata; class Actinopteri; order Carangiformes; family Carangidae; genus Seriola; species Seriola aureovittata. The sequence goes on from NC_079386.1 coordinate 15,820,259, forward strand.
CCACTTCAGTCAAGCAAGACTACCCTGAAATTTAGCACAGATGTTCATGGTCCCCAGAGGATGAATGCTAATGAGTTTGATAATCCCCCGACTTTTCCTTGAGCAGCACCATGAGTCTCTTATTTGTGGGTTTGAGTGAAATGTCTCAACAACCATTGGATGGATTAAATTAAACTTTGGCAGAGATCTTCATGTTCCCCTGAGGATGAATTGTAATGACTTTGGGGATCCTTTCACTTTTCATCAAGCGCCACCATCAGGTCAAAATCTGAAATAGTCCAATGCTTTGGATCATGACTGACGCTAAAGTATCACTGTGAACGTTATATCTGTTAGCATCATGTGTTAGCATTTAGCTCAGTGCAGTACCACCTCACAGAGACGCTAACATGGCTATACGCTCTTAATCTCATTTTTAATTTCACTTTTCAAATCTAGGGGAGAAAACTACTTTTACCACTACTTCCATATTTGATCAGTTCATTTATATGATGCACAATATGGGCAAATAAATCCATAAAAGCAACGAGAAAGGATGACAAGTGGATATGTTGGTTGCGGAGAGGGGGAAAAAAGCCATAGCTCGATATTTCAAAGCTAGTCTTTGATGTTTTCCACTCTTTTGGATGTATTTCCTTTTTCTTTTTCTTTTTTTTCTTAAAGAATGATCCCTGAAAGCCTGTGTAAATATTCATCACCAAGTCAGTTTCACAGTCCAGTTCTTCAAAGTCCAAACGGAGGCTGGAATTTTCCAGGAAAGCAGCTGCATTCTTTAAAAAAGAGAGAGAGAAAAAGGAGAAAATGTACTTTGGCGCTCGGCTGCAGCGGCTGCGTGCAGATGTGAGGGATTAAAGTTTGACTGTGACGGAGAAAAAGAAAAGAAACGTCATTTTAAAATCACTAAATCCAGATTTGTCATGATGATTGTCGTGATGTGATCTCAGTGTGTTTTGTGTGTGTGTGTTGTAGTTTTTCACAGAATACGGACCCGACTACTCGCTGGAGATCAGCCCGAGCTGTCGACCAGACCGCAACGACACCAAACACCTGGACCAGGTCATCAGCACCATCAAAGGTGTGTGTGTGTGTGTGTGTGTGTGTGTGTGTGTGTGTGTGTGTGTTTGTATGTGTGTGTGGGTGGATGCACAGGTGTGTCTGTTAGAGTGGTTGAAGGTGTGGTGGATAAACAGGTGTGTGTGTGTGTGTGTGTGTGTGTGTGTGTGTGTGTGTGTGTGTGTGTGTGTGTGTGTGTGTGTGTGTGTGTGTTTGTATGTGTGTGTGGGTGGATGCACAGGTGTGTCTGTTAGAGTGGTTGAAGGTGTGGTGGATAAACAGGTGTGTGTGTGTGTGTGTGTGTGTGTGTGTGTGTGTGTGTGTGTGTGTGTGTGTGTGTGTGTGTGAACCCTCTCTCACCTAAAACCCCTTTTGTCTCTGCACGGCTCTTTTCATGTGTGGTTTCATGTTTTGATCTTGCTCCTATACGTCTCTGTGTGGGATGAAAGTATGACTTGTTCTTTTTTTTTTCCCCCTCCCTGTGACTCTTAACATCCTTTTGTGTGTGTGTGTGTGTGTGTGTGTGTGAATAAACTGTCAACCCTGCTCTTTTACCCACAATCTCTTTGGTCTGAGTCTGGGTCTTGACACATGTGGTATTCTTTTATTTCTTTGCATCTTTCTCCTTCTATATATATATATATTCCTTTATGTTTGTACATCCATCCGTGAGTGCGAGTGTGTCTGCAGCGCTGTGGTTAAGCCCTAAACCTCTGCGCCTTCGGTCTCAGCGCTGACAGCCCGCAGCACCCGGGAGACGTCCTGCGTCAGGGTGAAGCTCAGGTGAAGAGTTGAGCGGCGGGAGAATTATTGGATGTTAGGTCAGGAACTCGCTGCAACAGAAACAACCGTGAGTCGAGTTCATTGTCCGAACATCAAAACTGCACGTAGCCGAGAAAGAGAAATCAGATTTTGGTGTCTCGTAAATATCGAAGTTCTGGTGTGTAGACGTGTTAACCACAAACCAAAAGGAAATCCTCCTTCCCTTCCCTCTGTTGTGTTTGACATCGCAGTTGTGTTATCCGTTGTGTGTGTGTGTGTGTGTGTGTGTGTGTGTGTGTGTGTTACTGTTTGATTGAAAGGTGTTGAAAACACTCTTGACTCTGGAGACACTAAAGGGAATAAAATCAGGCCCCAATCTGGTCCTGTCAACATGTTTTATGTTGAAAAGTGGAAGATAAACTAAGACTTACACATCTAAGCGCCACTGAAAGCAGGAGACGGATTTTGTTTCCTCAAAAACCGCAAGAGTCAAAACTCGCTTTGTCTTTAAAAAAACATCCAACAAAGCATAAAAGTTGTTTTCAATTCTGTTTATTCTAAATTAAAAACTCTGTTTTAGGTCTCAACTAGACAAATTTCATATTTTTCATTTTTATTTTTTCATCCAGGAAATTTGGACTTGAAAATGCCCGTAGTAACTGGGAGTAACTGCCTTGAGTTGATGCCATTCAAGATGGCGACTTTCTACATGTCAGAAAGCTTCTACCCACATTCAACATTTCACACATGACCTTCGACCTCTAGAACTTTTTCTAAAGGTCATAGCACAAAAAAAATCCTTCTAAATCTCTTCATCTTCCTCCTCTTCCCTTTGAGTTGAAAGGCGTGCCATCAGGGGATGAGAGTGTGACAGGACAGAAGCTCCAGGGAAAACGGTGTTCTCACATACAGCGGACGTGTTATCAATTGGCGACCAAAATATAAAACCGAACGGGTCATCGTCCTGCAGCGACTGACAGAAACCACGCTGGATGTCGGGGCGGTTTTTATCCAAACAGCATTAGGTTCCTAAAAAACTCCAGGTCGCGTCGGATCAGGGGAACGGGAGTTTGTTTGTCGAAATTCAGTTGGTCCGTTGGCTCGCATTAACTCATGACAACCGGAGTGGTTGAAAGTATCGCTGGTTTCCAGTCATACGGCTTTTATTAGGGGCGACGGAGGGAACGGACGGATGAATGGATGGATGGAGGGAATAAAAGGGAGGAGAAATGAAACACAGGCAAGCCAGAGATGGAGAGAAATCGGGGGGGAAAATGTGCGTTTGGCTGCTGCGTCCCATTTGCCTCTCCTGTCGTTTATCAGATCTCACGTCCTCTTTCTTCTTCTTTTATTGTTAACTGCTCGTCGAGGAAGGAAAGTTGTCGTGTTTTAGGTGAAGTTATTGAATTATTGGAGATATTTCAGGATGTTTTTAATCTTACACCATAAAAATTGTCCATCCTTGGAGTTGGACCAAGATTTCTCTTTTTCTTTCTTCCCTTTCTTCCACAGACGTTTCAGTCCTGGTTTCAACCTGTCACGTCTGTTTTATGTCCTCTCGCTCTCTCTCGCTCTCTCACTCTCTCTCTTTCTTTAAGTCTCTCTGCCTCGTCTGCTCTCCGTCAAGTCAGAAACCGCTTTTCACGAAAATTAGCTCTGTCACAAAAGGCTTTACCACACAACAAGCAAGACACCAGAACCTCAACCAGAAGTGAGCGTGTTGCTGTTTAAAATACTGGAGTAAGTGTGCGTGTCTTTTTGTCTCTGTCTCTGATTAAAGAAAGATCTACACGTCTGCTAACTTAACTAATGCACACATACACACACACACACCACACACACACACACACACACACACACACCTCTAGGCAAACATATCCACATGACATCATTGGGGTGGATAAGTGTTTCTCTGGTTTTGGAAGTGCTGTGCTGCTTATAAACATTGGTTTCCCAGAGAAACTGGGCAGTGTGTGTGTTTGTGTTTTTGTGTGTGTGTGTGTGTGTGTGTGTCTGTATGCCCACATCTGCTCTGTCCGCTGGCACGAATGAACTGTAAAGATTTGAATCTAAAAGTGGTAATCCTCCAAATCCTTTCTTTCATTTTGTCATTCTGGTTCAGCATGTGTTATGTCTTTAACCCATCTGTTTAACCAACAGTACACATACATCAGAGACGATATGTGCTCACAGCGCTCTGCTATGAGAAAATATCACTTCGTACCAGCGGGAAATGATGCGTGCGCCAGGATTTTTCAGTGAATGAAATATTAAGAAGTGACTCTCTCCTCTTTTACGTCTTCAACTCTTGCAGAAAGTCAGTTCCAGCGAGCCTCAGGTGCTCTTCATCTGCCGCCCCTCACACTCGGCTGTGTGTTGAGCTGAATGATAGTGTTGTTGTTGTTGTCGTCGTTAGCTCGTAGCTTTGCGGTAGGTTGCTTTGTCACGTCAACGTCGTATTCTTCTAACAAAAGATCAAACAGTTGCTGCGGTGGCAGAGTTGTAAAAACCCAGTGTCAGAGTAGTACAAACCACGGAGCAGTGTTTTGGCATCTGATAATCGTTCAGCTTCACGGGTCTGTTACTCAGACCCAACTTCTCGCATCATATTTCACTGTTTCATCAGTATCTGGAAGAAAAAACTGCCTCTTTTATTGTGTAGATCTGGTTTTGGTTTGTACTTTATTAGATATACTTAGGGTCAGTTGTGCTTTGAGCAGAATGCTAAAATTAGCATACATGTTAGCATTTAGACATGATTCATTCAGACTCAGCTCGTACTTCGTCAGCCTCCGCTGAACTTAAGCTCAGCTTTGATCTAAGCCGAATGCTAACGCTCCCACTCTCATTTCTCCCTCTCTTGAATGTTCTTCCTCCTCTCCTTTTTTTGTTTTTATCTCTTGGACCTTCTCTTCTTCCTGTATAACATTTACATGCTGACATTTGGTATTTAACAGCTCTTATGTCTAAATGTTAGCATGGTTGCTTAAGGTTAGGATGCTACTTTTAGCATGTTTTTAGAAATATTCGTCAAGAACTTAAACACACAAGAGGAACTTTTGACCTGTTGGTGGCGCTACAGGTTAAAGGTCGCAGCATGACTACACACAGATTCAGATTCATCCACTGGAGTCTGGAGTCAAATATCTCATCAAACGTTGGAGGAATTGCAGTTTAAATTTGATGAGAAGAAAGCATCAGATATTATTGTCTCTAGAAATAAAAATAAAAATATATACCTACCATGTCAGTTTATATAATAAAAGTCAACAGACAACAGAAACATTCTGCCTTTTATAAACATAAACTGTCCAGTGAGTCTATTTTCAGTCGACCTTTGTGTATTTTAAAATGTTTTTTTAGGGGATTACTCAGCGTTTCCGGTTGTTTCTCTCTCATTCATACACACTCAGGCTCGTTAAGCGTCTGTATTAATTAAGATGTGACTTTTATTAGGTGATTGTCAGAGGCGACAGCAGCTGTCTGACTGTTTGTGTATTCACACATCTGTGTTTACGACACTCTGGTAGCATGATTTCCCCAGGGGCTGCGTGTGTGCGTGTGTGCGTGTGTGTGTGTGTGTGTGTGTGTGTGTGTGTGTGTGTGTGTGTGTGTGTGTGTGTGTGTGTGTTTGGAAACTGCCAGCCTTTCTGTGTGACTGTATCTTATATTATCTTTGTGTGTCAGCAGGGAAATATTGCAGCATCTTTACATCCTGCTACTCGTTAATTCTTCCCTGTGCTGACAAGATGCTTTCCATATCAGTCTCACACACACACACACACACACACACACACACACACACACACACACACACACACACACACACGAGGAGGAGGAGGAGGACATGAAACAGTTCACACTCAGAGAAGAGATATGAACACATTCAAACCAGAGAATTACTTCTAAAAATGCCACGTAAGAAATACACACACGCGCGCACACACACTAACACACAAACACGCACACACACACACACATAGGATAATAACCACAGACCCTGTGATAGATGAACGTTTGCAGGTAGTAAATATCAGAGGCCCCCGTAGTTGCTCGTCACTTTAGCAGAATTTACCGTTTACATCTGGAAAGCAAAGAGAAGCAGGAGGATGAATGCAGGGAGGGAGAAGAAGAAGAAGAGTCAGTCAACTTTTTTGCAACTTTTTTTCTTTCTTATACGTCAATATTTTTAGATTAATCATTTACAGTCAGAAAATAATGAAAAATGACAATGAAATGTCTTCATATTGTTTTTATTCTCAAAGTCCCAAACCTCTAAATGATTAAATCTCCACTCATATAAAACACAGGAAATGAAGCTAAAACCAAACATTGATTGGCATTTTCCTTCACAAATCACTTCAACGGTTAATTGATTAATTATATTAATCATCAAACACTAAAGAAAGAGACTAAGAAAAAGCGGAAAATAAATATAGTGAAAGTGTTGATGTGTAGGAAGAGAGGGAGAGATTATTACACAACATCACAATCACCTAAAGACCAAATGAACCGGTGATAAAAGTTGATATTTTCATCATTTAATCATGATTGTGATATCGTGAAGCGAATACCCTGCAGGGAGAGCAGCTTTACTGTCAGTGCTGAGGTTCTACTACGTCTGACTGCTCTTCCTCTTTTCTCGTACGTTTCCTGTTTTTAGCTCACATCATGATTTTTGAGACTTTTCCTCTTGTCACAGTTGGAAAAAAAATAAAAAAAAGTGCATTGTCTGCAACCGTTACCCCAGAGACTGAATCTGTACCCGTTTGCCGTATGTGGTGTTTAAAGTGTGAGTGTGAGCTGGAACTGGATGCTGTAATCATGTTTTCCAGTATTTGCTGCCTGAATTTGTGGTGGACACAAGGGGAAGTCTCTATAACCCCCCCCCCCCTCCCAAACGCAGCATCCATTGTAGTGGACGTCAAATATTAGCTGGTCTCAGCCAATGAAAATCCTACTTTTGACCGATAAGTAAATTGTATTTAACATAAACATAAATACATAAATTTAACATAAATTAATAAACTGTAGATAACAAACAAGCATATTGACGGTTATTCAGCACCGACTTTATTCCGTAACCTAACATTTCGGCACAAGCGTGTCTTCTTCTTCTTCTTTTTCTTCGGGGCTTAAAGACCAAATCACATCACATCACGCATCCGGCTCATATGTAGTGTAATATAGGGCAGATTTCCCACAGAGAAACCAACAACGCAATGGAAAGGTTATACATACTGAGAGACAACAATTAACTCCAAAATGCAGAAGATACCGTCAAAATGGAATTGGAAAAAAAAAAAAATGTAGGATAAAATATGAATAAGAGGGAAAAATATGCAAAATATTTCACATATTTTTACACTTCTGTCCGTCATGAAGGAATGTTTAAAGCCGCTCTCTTGCTTCTTTAGAAGTTAACTCCAGATTTCGGTCAAATCTGAGTGAAAGCAGGGATGTGTGAACATTTAAAGCATCCATCTATGGGAAAATTGATTATAATATTCACGCTACTTTTAACATACGTGGATACAAACAGACGAAGCCTGTTTTCTACAGATTTAAAGAATCTTCGTGTGTTGGCGGATTCACCTTCTCTGAGACAGAAACGGAGAGGTGGAGGCAGAGTGATCAGGGCTCGGAGGAAAAACACGTGGAAGTATTAATTACAGTTTATTTTTTCCAGTGTGGTTCTCGATAAAGCTGCTGCTGTTGTTGTCACTGTGACAGGACTCCAGTGACAGCTCCACAATGGCCGACCAACAGGACATCCTCCCTCACTGCGTCAGTGAAGGGGCTACATTTGTCAGGGCAATTACTCATCCACTAAGGGTGTGTGTGCGCGTGTGTGTGTGTGTGTGTGTGTGTGTGTGTGTGTGTATGTGTACAACATGGTTATTCTTCACAATCGGGTCATTTAACGTAACAACAGACAAACAAAGCAGCATTGTTTCCAGTGAAACACATAAAGTAAACCGACGACCAGACTTTATAATGCAGCTATTGTGTCAACTTGTGTGTGTGTGTGTGTGTGTCTGTTTCTGCGTCTGTCTGTCAGACATGGAAACCAATCTGTGTCCTCATGCAAATGAACTTGTAGTGTTGCTTAACGTTGTCATTTCCATATCGATTCCCGTTTTGCATGCTTGTATTTCCTGGGGAGCGACAGGGCTTACCTCGGCCAGATGTTATTTTGCATTTTCATTGGCACAAATGTGTTTGTGTGTGTCTGTGTGTGTGTGTGTGTGTGTGTGTGTGTGTGTGTGTGTATTTCTCCTCCATACTGCTTCCATCTTTGGTTTGGTTTCTCCTGCTGTCTAATGTGTGTATTTAGCCTGGTTTTGTATCCCACTTAATGTGATGCATTTGACCCTTCTGCGTCCTTGTTGTTTGTTTGTGTATGTGTGTGTGTGTGTGGATGTGTTGTTAGATGTGTGTGTGTGTGTGTGTGTGTGTGTGTGTGTGTTCTCCCACCCCCCACCCCCACCTACCAACCCCTCTCATTTCTGTCTTTTTCTCTTGTTTACAGGGAATTTAAAGAATGTGATTTAGGAGCCGGCAGCCTCAACCTCCTCCGCACACACACACACACACACACACACACACACACACACACACACACACACACACACACACACCATGTTTCCAATCCAGGTCGATGCTCGGCGGCTTTAATGAAGACAATATGGAGCGGACCCCTTCGGCCCCGAGGCACGGAGCGAACGAACGAGGGAGGGATGAAGGCAGGAAAAAGAGAGCGAGGGAAGGTTTTGGAAAACATTAGCTGAGTGTTTCCAGGGGAAAACAGTTTAATAAGAGGGGGGGGGGGGGGGGGGGGCGGTGATGTGGTCGCTGTACAATGTTGTTCACTGTTTTTAATCCTTTGTTGTTTTGAAAAAGTTATGTGTGTTTGTGTGAATGAGTGACTTTACGGTGTGTTCAGTGCGGTTATGTAAAACTGAATTACATCAGGATTTTACAGTCGGCGCACCCCAAGTTTTTTTATTTTTCTTTTTGGTATCCAGGGGATGCGTTTGTGTGCGTCCTATCAGTTGCACATTTCAAACTAAATGGAAATAACAGATTTTTCAGGTGTCCGGTTTCACGTTCACCCCGGTGCTGCTGTGATTTTAACCCCCCGAAGACAGATAAGCACTAAAACAGACATATAGCGAAACAGCCTCGTTCCCAAAACGCTCCGTTATCCTTGTGAAAGAAAAAAAAGAAAAACAACCCTGGGTTTCTGATCAGGTCTGGAAAGTCCTGAAAAGTATGTGAAAAGCCTGTGTGAAACTTGGACGGTTTACAAACAAACTGTCTGGAAAGGTTTGGGAAATAGCCGGTTACAGATTCTGAGTTGATTTGCTCAGCCACACTGTTCTGACCTCTGGGCGAAATCTGCAAATCAAACATCTGGACAGAGTTTGGAATTTTAAATGGAAGATATGTAGGGAAAGTTAAAAAGGTTTTTTTTTTTTTTTTTCCACAGACGGACAACAGCAGAGAGATTACGTGAACTTTAAGGAGGATTTAGATAAACTGGTTTTGGCACGACTGGAGATGTAGGTAAAATCAATTCATCTCAGGTCACTGAACAAATATGGCTGCCGCAGGTTCCCCCACAAGGACTGGAAATTAAAGTATTTGGACGTCACCCAAACTGTGTGTATCATTCTCAACTATACCATCATATAAACTACACACCAAGGCTGTGTGTCGAGCCTCACTCCCTTCTTTGATGCTGAACGAAAATCCTCGACAGCTGTTCGATTACAAACAAACAAACAAACAAACAAGCGATGAAATGTACAGAAAATGAATTAAGTTAAAGAGTGAGGTAGCAAAGATTGCAGTCTGTTTTATTGGCCGTTAAGATTCCTCAAACTGCTCTAAAAATAGATGCAAAGGGCATCTGGTTACTTCCATGTTTGGAGAAGTTTGTTAAAACAGCAAAACCTCATTTAATCCCTCCAGCTATAGTTTGTGATTTGGCAGAGTCGCATCGAGCAGCTTCAGCCGCTGCACATCAAAACTGAACAGTGACCAAAATCTCTAAATCCTCCTAATGAAGCTGAGGTGCATGAGGGATGTTGACATTTTAACATGGGGGGGGGGGGGGGTAAACAAGTGAAGAAAACTTAACTGGATCATCATCAAGTCTTTGGTATTGCTGCATTGATCGGTAGCTCATGTTTGACAATAGAAACTAGTTTGAAAAATAATTCCCGACTCAATGTCCACAGATTTGCTTTTTTCAGGAGCTTTCAATCGCATGTTCCTCACTTCCCACTCCTTCAGCTGCAAAATGTGAGCAAAAGCTCCAGAAAAAAGCTAGTAAGTGGACCTTGAGTAAAGATTTTTTTTTATTTTTTGGTGAAACTACTATGAATGTTCATTTTTAGGCATTAAAATCCATCATTGGTTTCTTTTTAAGATTCACATATCAATACTTCCTTTCTTTTCTTGTCGTCTTTTTTTTTTAATTTTTGCACATTTAAGAGAAAAAAAAGTAGTAAAAATGAAGGAAGATTCTGCCTTATCTTGCATTTTTAACTGCTGCTGAATAAAATAAAAAACACATTTTAAACTTGGTAACGAAAAAGAAAACAACAGTTTTAATAGTTATTTCCACCCGTGTTTCATTCTAAATATATGTATGTGACATCACTTTTCACTTCAACACTCATTTGACCAAAACTTTTAAACCCCACTGTAGATAAACATGACATCCTGTGTGTTTAGGGTAAAGTTGATCAAGTTGAATATTGAAAAGAAAGTATTGTAAACTGTTTGTTTTGCTTTTTTTCATTTTATGTTTATGCATTTGTTTCACAGAATTACTTCTTTTTTTTTGTTCGTTTGTTTTTTGATGTTCATACCACGGACGTTTGTTGAAATAAAAGACAAGAGAGCATGTTGTTGTCATGTGTCTCTGCTGCGTTTTAAGCTGTGATTTATGCAGTGTGGGCTGGTTAATAGAGGCTTTAATGGAGAGCGTTTGAAAGAGGAACCACAAATGTCGGCCAGTTTCCTTTAGAAGTGATGTTCCCTAAATTAATGGCCTGGAAATTCACACCAAATGTAGGAGTCACCACTCAGAGCTGGCATGTGCTGAACAGAAGTGGGCTATGAGTGTGTGTGTGTGTGTGTGTGTGTGTGTGTGTGTGTGTGAGAGGATTCCCTGTGATCTTTATGAACACTGCTGCGGTCACCTCAGCGGTTTGAGCCCAACGTAGCCGAAGCAAATGAAACTCATTACACCGTTTACGAGTTCGGAAAAGTATAGACGATTGAAATTCTATCTCATAAACTTGGGGGAGGGGGGGGCTTTACACGGTACCGGGCAGGGGCTGTAAACATGAGCAACGTGAGAGATTTGTGTGTGTTTATGTAGTTTTTCTTTGCTCCGAAAGACTCAAATTAGAAAAACCCGGGGGCCCCGGGGAGGATTCAGGGCACCGCTGGAATTCATGGATCGCGTTTTCACAAAAAAGCAAAAGCCGGGATCGGGTTCTGTCGCGACCCGTGTTATCTTATTTTAGGAGGAAACAAAGTCTTTTGGTTGTTTACCGTTGGAAACGTAGCCAAGCAAAACTGAAAATGCCTCAATACTAAACAATACCCAAAAAAAAAAAAGTATTTTTGAGGCGACGGAGCTGTTGGGTTCATCTCTCCGATGTTTTGTTGTTGTATGTGTATTTGTTCTAAGACCAGAGCTTTCCCATGTCATTAGTCCCAGCCAAAGACTTGGAACCACAACGTTATGTTTCAGCCCAGTATCCCTTGGAAGTAACATCTAAATTTGACAGTTCTGCACCTCATAATCTACGTCCAGCGCCAACGCTTGAAGTAGTGAGACCTTTTACGTAACGAGGTCAGGGTGGATGGGAGTGTATCAAGTTTAATGCAGGAAAACAGATTTCACACAACAACACAAGCCTCAACATTTACAATGTTTTCTCCATGTCCTCTCGACCGTTAAGGTTTCAGTATGCTTCAAACGGACTCGTTAACATGACGAATTTTCTGCACCATCTAAAAGCAAAAGTGTTTATACCTTTTTCTGAAGGATCACGCTCAAAAACCAGGGGAAAACTTCCTAATTATCGCCTTCCCTGGCTGGATCTCGCTGCGCAAGAACTTTGTCTCATCACTGCACAGTTCTGGACAGCCGTTCCTCAAAGGCATTGCAGTCTAGTCAATTTTATTCAAGCACAAACCACAAATTGGCTGTAAAGACTTTACAATCTACGGAGGATACAACACTTTCTGCCCTTAGACTCTGGGTTAAGACAAGAAAAACATAAAAACTGGAGGAAAAAAGTTGGAAGTTACAACTATTCATGATGTTGCACGCAAGCGGGTGAAAAGTGGAAAAAAAGGTTTGAGGGAAATGTTCCCTCTTCACACCTGGACAACGGTTTGATTGTCAGATTGTTGGTTTCAAACCTCCGAAAAAAGTTCAAACTGTTCGTGCTGTTTCGACGATCTAACTTTGTTTGAAGAGTGTCCTTTATTATGACCAATAGTTACGTTTTGTTGCTAGGCGACATCTAGTGGACGTAGTAAATTATGACAGGAGCGAAGGGAACAGTGCGGTGACGTAGTATAAAGAGCTGCAAAGTCCACGTCAGGAGGAGGTTGTTGTGAATGGATGAATCAACGAAATCGACACAGGAGAGCGGTGTTTCGGTTCCCATGTGAGAGTAGCTGTTTATATTGTAACCATGACAACAAAGACCGTTTTAATGTCAAGGAAGTTGGCGTGCCAAGTTTAACCAAAATCGCGATCCTTTCCTTAAACCTAACCAAGTAGTTTTTGTGCTTAAACCCAATCAAGCCATGACCGTTCTTATAGTAACTGTGGCAACAATCGTAGGTACGCTGTCGGTACAGTTTTTATTGTAACCATGACAACTGATGTTTAGTAGGAAGGGCACTATTTCAGGTGACGCTCCCCTATGGGTCGTATCGGAGGGTAGAAACAAACGACCCGCGTGGTCGTTCAGGTTCAGGTTTTACTGAAATAGCAGGTAACAGAACTTTTTTCTTTTTCTAATTCTTAAGAGAACAAATGTTAAAGAATCCAACACACCGACATCTGTGAGCTGAAACCTGGTGTATGAGTCTTTGGCCAAACTGACCCACAAATGTAGGGCAAAGTGCATCGAAGACGAAAAGCTTACGATCAGATCACAGTAACAGGAACTAACAACTGGCTCAGCTCAGTGTACAGTCAGTGTTACATAACATTTGTCCACTTGCAGCCCCGTTTGCATGGAATTTAAATTACTAGGGGACAAGATTATGGAGATTTTCTGTCATTTAAAAATCCCACATAAACCAGCCCTGTGATGCAACATATTCTGTAAAGGAAAAACTTGTCTTCCACATTACGGCGCAGACAGAGGTTTCCTTTGCCAGTGTTGAGCTGTAATTTGTCTTTGGCACACTTTCTCTTCCTCCAGAGACACGCAGATGTATTTTTTCCGATATGAAAATGGAAGGCAGCGTTTGGAATCTATGCAGTAAGGTTTTTGGATTTGGTTTGGGTCGATCACAAAGTGGTGAGTTGTAACGAGCGGTTGTATCCAGGCCTCCGGTGACTTCGGTCTTCAGTCTAACATTTAGGGAGGGTGGGGGTGGGGGGGGCTTAAAGTCCAGTCGGTTCATTTAACAACACATAAAGAGATCCTGTGTGAGAAAGGTCATTGTTTTATTGCGATTACATTTCTTCCTGTTCTGGTTTGTATTGAACACACCTTTACTGCTCTATGAAAAGAAAAGAAAAAAAACTTTCCAAATGACTTGTATGCAAATCAGCACCGGGGCCTCTCCACAACTGAGCCGGTGCTTTGAATAAAGTTTCATTTGACCCTCGCTGTTGAGTCGTTTAGATAAACCGAAGACCCGTCCTTCCTCTTCCTCTGTTTGTCCGTGGTTCCTTTCTGGTTAAAAGCTTTGCCAGTTGTGCTAAAACATTTGCATAAGAGTTAGATTTTTGGGTATTTTCCAAACCAACGCAGATCGTATCTGTTTCGGGAGGGGAAAGAAAAAGAACTTGTTTCCAGAGGTGTGGTGTGTGAAATATCGGGGGAACCCTCGCAGGTTTTTCGACCAAACCTCGTAAACAAATGTCCGGTTTCTGCGCTGGCAGTTTGATCAACGTGCTATAATTATTTATCTGCAGAGATGGAAATCACAAACGGTTTGTTTGATTTGCATAACGTCTCCCCCGAGGGGAACAAAGCGGCGGGGGCCTCCGTCTATACGTCCTCCTCCTCATCAACATGTGAAGTGTCTGCGGTCAATGGCGGAGGGGATTTACTCGCACAATAAAGACAGATGCCTCCTTTTATCCGCTTAACGGAAGAGAGGCTGAGCGCGTGGCACTTGACCGCGTCGTTGCATGTTGTTGGCGCGTAATGACGTCCTCCCTCCAAAGACTATTGAGGTGAATGGTGAATGGGGAATGGACTTGTTCTTTTTTAGCAGGAGTTGGGGGAGGGACTGGAGTTTTTTTTTTTTTGTTGAATCGGTGGAGGTTCCCCAACAACACTTTCAGCGATTTTCTTTTTTCTTTTTCCCAAACAGCTTTTGTTTGTCCCTTATGAATAAAATAGGCTAAACTGACCCAGAGGAGACGAGAATCTGCTTTTTCAGCAGATCTCGGTGTTGAGTTTAAGCTGCTCCAGGTGGCAGAGGACAAACTTTTAAACATTTAAACGAGCCTATCCTGTGTCCGCGGACAGTCGCTGATCACCTCTGGTTCTTGAATTGAAAAGAGCTTTTGCTTCCAGTAATACTGATGTGGAAGATGAATAAAAACAAGATTGTTAAGAGGAAACTGATTTGTTGTGGCGGGAAATTAATACGTTTAAGCAAATAAAAGAAATTTATTTCACATGCTTCATTTTAAGCATAAAATTTTGGCTGTTTTTCGTCATATTTATTATGTTGTATTGTTTTATTTCCCGTATAAATATTTTTATGCTCATTATTTGTTTCGGGCATATTTTTGCAAAAACATCATGTTGTTTTATGACAGAATAAAACCAAACCAAATTGTTACTGATTACACCAAATAAAAATATATATAAACAGGGAATATTTTCTTTATGCCCAGGAGTTACACTTAACTGTAATTCAAGAAAAAGTCAGTATATTTGTGGTTAAAGATATTCTGTCTGTGTGAATGTATGTGAATCAGCTTTTACTCAGATCTCACTTTATATTTAAAATGTTATGTGAATGTTAATATGACATAAAATCACCAATCGCCGGAACGTTTCTTCGTATGTTCCACACAAACCAAGCTGCCGTGATAAATCACTCAGCACATATATTCATCAGTGTCTCTAATGATATGAAGACATCTCCACAAGTGAGAACATGTAGTCATGCAAATCATTCACAGACGTGAGCTCGCTCTCTCGCTCTCTCTCTCTCTGGGCGAGTGACACAGACAAAGACAGAGTGGTCTGAAATGGTCCATTTGATTCCTGATGGCGTTTGCTTCAGAATGAGCAACATCTGCCCTGAAGAGCGGCGGCGCCAAAACCCCGGAAGGCCGGATTCGTCCACGATCCGGAGCCGGAACCGACCTCTCTCTCTCTCTCTCTCTCTCTCTCTCTCTCTCTGGGTCGGGTCGGGGTCCCGGTGTTGTCTGAACTGGAACGTTTGAATACAACACACCGGACGTTCGTCTTCTTCGTGCAGTTGTCCAATCAGCCAATCACGTGGCAGCAGTGCGATGAATGAAGTCCCGCAGGTACAGGTCACGTTCACATCAGCGATCAGGGTTGGAGCTGACGGAAAGGCGGCGGTTGCTCAGGTAACCACTCTTTGCAAACCGTGGTGAGCAGGAAAGACACGTCCGATGTTTTCTTCACACACTTTAGGCCACTTAGCACCAATCGTGGTTATTATTGATGAACATGTTCGTCCCTTTATGGCCGCAATTTACCATCTTCTAATGACCACCACCAGATCTGAATCTGGGATGACTGGGATGACTGAGATGACTGGGATGACTGGGATGACTGGGATGTGGTAGAGCAGGAAAAGTCCCAGCATGAGTGTGAAGCTGACAAATCTGCAGAAACGATGTGACACAATCATTGTCGACATGAATCAGAATCTAAAAGTTTCAACATCTTGTGGAATCAGTGCAACGGAGAGCTGTGGATGTTTTTCCACGACCCAGTTTTAGTATTTGACTCAAATTCACTCATTCACATTTAAAATGTCACTGGCCCAGCCCACTCATCCACCCTGCCTCCATCCAAATCCCCTGGAAGTCCAGTTCCTGGTTTTGTGGATGGCAGCCTGCCCGGACACACACACACACACACACACACACACACACACCGGGCTGGTCAGAGAGGAGAGAGAGAGAGAGAGAGCGGCACAAAATGCTTTTTATTCAGTAACAAGCTCATTGAGGAGCGGACAGACCCTCCAGAGTCTCTGCAGTCAGTCAGTCAGTCAGTCAGTCAGTCAGTCAGTCAGTGTGTCTCTGTCAGCTCAGTTTATTTCTCCGGGACTTCAGCCTCTAACACCAGCTACAGTTTCCTGGCTTTTATCCTTATAAACAGACACCTTGGACCTTCTGGACTTCACAGTTTGAATCTATATTTTCTTCCAGTTCCTGCTGCTGTCAGGCTGCACCGAGCGTTTCTCACAGGTTGGTCGAACTTTCTCTTCCTTTCCTCTGGTTTCTGTTTTCTACACAGCGAGAGGTGTTTGGAGACTGTGTCAGTAGTTTGTCAGTGTGTGTGTGTAAATCTAAGTCTATTCAAAGTGTTTTTCAGGCTCCTCTCTTTGCCTCCTCAAGTGTTTACATAACATTTCAAATGAGGTCAAGCGTTTTCTGCCTCAAGCTGAAGGAGTTTTGCTGTAAAAAGCCTGTGTGAAATTTACATTTTCTCTGCAGTTTGAGCGTATAGATGTGGATAAACTCGACCTAACTCAGCTTCACGCCTTTTTATACATCCCTGATATTTTTATCGCAGAAATGCACGGGAGGCATTACTGCAAAATCCATAGAAAAACTTTTTACTTTTCCTGCAAGTACAACTAGTGTGTTTGCAAGATTCCTGCTTCTGTTCACCTTCTGTTGAGGAAAATCTGACACAAGGTTTTTAATGAGAGTTTTAAAAAAAAGTGATCAGAATCGTTTCCATCCAAAACAGCAAAGTTTCAAAAGGAACAAAAGTCACATCAGGCTGCTTTTGTTTTTTTACTCTGTAAACCGGCTCCTCATTAACTGTCTTCAGTGTGGATGTTGGAGGCAATTAAAACAAGTGGTGAATGTGTCATGCTGGGACGGCATATGTGTGTGTGTGTGTGTGTGTGTGTGTGTGTATGTGAGTGAAAGGGACAGAGACAGACTGACGTTTCAATTTGCTCGTCACGCTTTAATTGTGTAATTGAAACCTCTGCTGTTGTGTGTGTGTGTGTGTGTGTTTGTGTGTGTGTGCATTCCTATAATTTAATGCTGTTCCTTTGATATGATATTATATAGATCTATAGTGTGTGTGATCAATTGTTATGATCAATAGTCAGTTTATAGTGACTTTATTGTACTTTTTAGAGATTATTTCACCTTTGTTGACAAAATTTAACATCAGGGTCCATTTAGTAGCTTTATCTGGAGCTTTCGATCAAATCACATGATCTTCTTCGGCAGATGGAAGTTTTCCCAGCTGATCAAACAGTAAATGTTCAGTTTCACTGTTTTTTTTTTTAAACACTTTTTCGTCCGTGTTGGTTTTGAAGTTGAAGTGATGACTGTGTGGTTTGATCGAAAGCTCCAGAACAGCTACTAAATGGACCTTGTGGTGAGATTGTTTGCCCAGCTGCTCTGTCGAAGGTCAAGAATGAACTTTAAACCTTTTAATGCACCAGTGTTCCTGTAATATATAATCCCTAATGTAAGTTTATTGTCCTCAATAAATTGTTAGTGACTGACTCCCATCATAATATTATATTATTCTCCTGGGAGCCATAGTGAGGACTCAACACTGAGTGTAGAGACTTTATTGTACTTTATTGAAACTGTATCCCACAGTGTAGGTGTGTAATAAGGCTGCAACTAATATTACCTTCAATATCAATCAAATTTTCTTTTATTAAATGTCAGAAAATGTGAAATCACAACTTCTGTCTTGTCCGTCTTCAAGGGCTCTTAATGCATTTTTTCATCTCTTTTGGCATCATTTTCTGTATGTTTCCTATGATGTTTAGTGTTGAAGCAATTAGTTGATTAATCAGGTAATTAAACAAGAGAAAATGATTCGTTATTCAAGCAGAAAAGGCTCCATAAATTAATCGGTTTCAGCTCCTGATGTGCTGCTTTTCTCTGTTTTCTATCACTGTAAATTGCTCTGACAGACGGTGATGGGCAATTTGCACAATTTCCTGACATTCAGTGGAGTAAATAATAAGCTGTAATAACATTTCTGAGATAAACTGGAGGTGTTGTAGAGCTGTATTGTTTTCTGTTGGAGCTACCAATCTGGCAGAGAGAGAGAGAGAGAGACAGAGAGAGAGAGAGAGAGAGCAGCAGACTTTCATTGCTTAATAATTAAAATAAATGCAGAGCAGTCCACGGCCAAGACAGCAGCCTAGACTGCTAATGAAATCATTTACAGGGAAACTAAGCCAGGGCCGATTTCACAATCTCATAAAAAGTGGTGGAAGAACACAATGAGTCAGGTCAGCTGTGAACAGGAAAAAACATTGGCTCTTCTCCAGCGGTTTCATACAGCATCCTTCCTAACTCCAGTGAACCGCCCTCCGATCGCATGAGAGACGAGGAGCAAACACTTCGGACATTTCTGACTCCGATCCATCCTCATGTCAGACACAGACAGCTACAGTTGTTAACTTTGTTTTTATAATCTCCTCAGTTCATTCAAATTTACTCCTGACAAACATCATCAAAATGAAACATGCACCATTTGAAAATTGCGATAAGATTTTTAATCCAAACCCGCAACGAAATGAAAACAAACAACGAAACCTGTTGACGCTACAATTTCGGACATTTTTTTTTTTTGCACATTGGCGCCTCTATAAGTCAGAAACTTCAATACCCATAGTTCTTGATATATATCAGTAAACCCTGAGGTCTGTGATGATTTAAACCAAAACCAAAACTTTATGAAATATGTTGTAATATGTTTTTCCATAAAAGACGCCGCAGTTCATGAATTTTAAATGTTTAAATATAAGCAGCTGCACAACAGCGTCGCCTAAATGAAAGAAAGATTTTTAAAAGGAGCGTCCAAAAACTTGGTAAAATTTAGATTTAAATCAGGGAACAATGTGATCAAATAATCAGTAAACAAGTATGTTAAGTATTAAACAGACATTTGATGACAGCTTCTCGCCCTCGGGATGCTTTTCAGATGGTACCAGGAACTTGCGGATCGTGCTGCAGAACTGGTTTGAGTTGCTTTTGGAATCCACTGTAATTGTTATCAATCCGAGCAAGACCGCAGCTTACATCCTCAGCTACAAACTTTTCAAAGCCACATTGAAAGCCCACAGGCAGAGACACTGTGCCACTGCATCTTTATGTAATTAGCTGATGCTAATGTTAAGCAATAGTATCTGCAACAGCAGAAACGCTCTTGGTCGGATTGGATGCACATGTCGGTTTGTTGTGATTTTCACTCCAACAAGTTTAATACGCGAAATGTCTGTTTATGTGTCGTGTTTCGGTGGGAAAACAACGGTTTGAAAAAAGCTGCAGTTGTTCCTGAGAGAGACGACGACGACCTCATGCGTGTGATATTTTTTATTTTTTGTGTTTGTGCCTCCTGGACTCAGTGTGGTGGAAAGCTGTTGAGCAGAGGCACCATGTGCAGCCTGGCCCTGACAGTAATCAGTCAATGAATAATGAACACACACACGCACACACACACACACACACACACACACACACACACACACATACAGACCTGCCATTGACAGCTGTTTGGTATCTTTGTGTGTGTGTTAACTCTATCAGTCGAGTGCAGCTGCATGCCTGCCTGTAGCAATTATGTTCTCGCTAAATAAGAGCCAGCGCTGGGAGGAGGGGCTCAGTATGTGTGTGTGTGTGTTCGTGTGTGTGTGTGTGTGTGTGCGCTTGTAAGTCTGTCTTTGTGAGGACCAACTTGAGTTTTAAACCTTGGAGAGTGTGGACATTTTGGACTTTTCATCTTCAAAGGACTGTTTGAGGGTTAAGATTTGGTTTTTAAGGTTCAGGTTTGATTTAAGTCGTTACGGGAATCAAAAGCTGTGTCGCAACCATAGACTGTAAATAAAGATGGACGTCACGCGTAGGTTTCTGAAGAGCGGTTGGGTGGGCCGATCCGCCGGTGGCCATCTTGCCCGACTCTGCCGAACTCCCGGCTAATACAAAAACGGGCAAAGAGGAGGCGACGCGTGTCGAGCCGAGACTTCGGTAAGCATTCGCTCGCCCACCTGTCACTCGAAGTGGCCACGCCCTCAATTATGCAGATCTTTTAAAACCTTAATAAAATGTAAAAAGAGTGAGTTATATTAAAGCCGTTGAACTGAGCTGAAACCGAAACACTTGAAGCTGTAATCGTCAGGCTGGCGGTGGATCTTGGGAGAGTTTGGCCCACGGAGGATCCACCTGTTGGAGCTTTAATTGCCCAGGAGAAGAAGGATGCTTTTCGCAAGAGCTTTCGAAACGGGGCAACCTAGTCACGGCACTGTGACACAATCGGTTTCGAAATGAAACCCTCAGAAGGATGTGGCCACTGAATTGGGACACAGTTACCAACAACCTCTGAACAAGCAACTGAACAAGTTTTTTCTGAAAGATTCGGATCGTGCAATCACGCAGTCGACATACTGTCTGTCTTTTACTGCTCTTTGTGGTGTCTTCTTCATGTTAAATTCCACCATTTTTATGACAAAGATCACCTCTCCTTGTGCAACTGTTCCACCAAACCAAGTTCCCCCCCCTGAAATTTATTTCGCAGTGGCACCGTTGCTCCATCCCGGGCTCAGCGCCACCCAAGACGATTATGATTGGTTTAAAGAAATGCGAACAAGCCACAGCTTTTTTATTTTCCTATAGCAGAATGATAAGGTCTGAATATGCAAGACTATAAGTTAGGGGTGAAGCATTTAGTTGTGATGTTTAAGATTAAGATTTGGAAGGGGCCAGGGAACGTGAATGTGAATCAGGGTCCTCGCAAAGATGGAAATACAAACGTGTGTGAGAGCGAGGGAACGGGCACAGGATCGGCACATATTATTAAGTGATTAACTTACTCAAAGGATAGCCGCATGATGTTGGTGTGTGTGTGTATGTGTGTCTGTGTGTGTGTGTGTGTGTTAATCCGCGCATGTTGTTTGAACTGTGTGTAATATAAACCAGCTCGGGGACTTTAACATGAGCCTCTTGGAGTCTTTTCGCAAGAGGGTTTGAGTCACACACACACTCACACTTTTTTACCTCGACACAAACATCTCAATGACTTTTTCTCGCTGTCACGCTTTATACAACACACACTTTCTCCCATTCACACACACACACACACACACATACACGGTCAGACATATGCTCTGTTCTCAGGGTCCATATGTATTTATCCTGCCATGTGACCTAATCACTCTTTGAGATCCTCAAAGGCACTGTTGTGTTGCGAACTCCATTCACACACACACACACACACACACACACACACACCCACCCTTACATAGACGTATAAACACTCTCTAACCCTGTTGGTACCCACAGGCTTTCTCCTCACGGCCTTTTCATGGTTAATTTGCTGCTCAATAGGTCAAGAGGAAAAGCAGACATCAAGCGAATACACACACACACACACACACACGCACAAAGTCAGTCTTAAACACACCGAGTCATGCGGGCGTCCAGGCACCAGAGTCGCCTCGTTCTACGTTTCCCAGACAGATCTGACTTGAGTGATTTACCAGGGTCATAAGAACACGAGTAAAGCCGCTCTCTTAAGTCAACAACGTGTTTGTTGTTGAGGTCTGAAGCAGCCGCGTGCTTCTCAGGAAACGCTGTTAAATGACCACTTATGTTATTTGTCATCCTTCCTCCAGTCAACACAAGCCACTGTGTTTGTCATTCATAAGATTGTGCTGTTTAAAAATACTCACAGATATCGACCTCATGTGTGTAAAATCCATTCATCAAACAGAAGAGGCAAGAAAGGCGCTAATTTATCAGTTTATTATTAACAGTATCTTCATCTTCTATCGCAAAACATTTTCACAAGTCGTCCCAAAAGTTAAAGAAATAGTTCAACACCAATTTCCCAGTTAGATGAGAAGACTGATGCTGCTTTCATATTTGTGTGTTGAGATTAGCTTAGTTTAGCCTAGCATAAATACAGTCCATCCAGTCTTTATCTTTCTTTATCAACAGTTAGCATTTGCCACTTTTACATTTAATATATAATCCTACTTTTTGCTATTTCTTTTTTTTTTTGTTATTTTGTTTTTCTTTGCTGTCACCAAACAGTAAAAGGCATATCTGTCCTACTGACATTACTGACGGTAGCTGCTAGCGCTAAGAGCTTTAGCTCGATTTTTATCTTGTTTGTTTAAACCATACACAAAGACATATGTGGAAATGACAACTTGTGGTTTTATGGGGAGTTTCATTCTGTATTTATGTCTTGATTAACTTGTCCATTGGCCTAATCATTGTGTGCTAAGTGTCTTTGACTGAGTGTTTCCTCTATTTCCTGTCTTTATGCTGAGCTAAGCTAACCAGCTGCAGCTGTACCCTCATATTTAATTGACAGATAAGGGAGTAAATAAAATGACTGCTGTTTTGATTCAATTAATAAGTTAATGTGTTAATTAGTGAGCGTTAAATGTGTTAGTTAATGTGTTATTTTTATATATAACTTTGAACAGAGCCATGCTAGCTGTTTCCCTCTGCTTCCAGTCTTAATGCAAAGCTAATGCACACCTGCTTACTTTAGCTTTATGAGAGATTTCATTTAACGCTCAGCAAGAAAGCAAAGAACATGTATCTAAAAATGTTTAACTGATCCTTTAAAGGAGTTTGTTCTACAGGCAGAAGAGCTGAGGAACTGGGGGTTAGTTCCCCAGTTGTCTGTGAGCATCTGGTTTAACTGGGATGTGTGTTTTTCTATCGTATAAACAGGATGTTCTTCTTAGGTATGACAGAATCCACTATGAGCGTAGACAATAAAACAGCATACAATGAAAACATAACATTTTAATTTCCTGTTTGGTTACTGTTCTGCAGGTCTGGCTCTCGGCATGTATTGGTTTACGTTGAATCACAGTAAATCCTATCTTTACTGAAACGTAGTCTGGATGATATCACCTGCCGTAGGAGCAGGTCTCTGTTTAGTTAACGAGCTTATCTCTTCCTCCTCATGTCCCAGTTTGATGACATTGCGTAACATCTCCCCTTTCTTCCTGCAGCCTCTGGGTTTTCCTGGTGATGACCTCACTGCTGTTCCCTGGCAACGCCCACGCTGCGATGAAGGACCTCTCCTCCTCCTCCTCTCCTCTCACCTCCCTGCTCCACTACCCGTCCTCCAAAACCTCCGTCGCGCCCTTCTCCCCGTCCGCCGGCCCCGCCTCCACTCCTGGGTCGACGCTGTCGTCGGCTCCTCTCTCCAAACCTCAGCCCTTCTGCCTGCAGACCGGGCCTCATCTCATCGCCAGCATGCAGTTGCAGAAGCTCAACTCGCACTACCAGAACCTCACGGGTGCTTCTGTTGGACACCCAGCACCCGGCGGAGCTCAAAGGGGCTTCGGATCCTCGCCTCTGGGCACTGGCAACCAGCTCCTGGGGCCTTCTGGAGGCCTTGGAGGAGGCGGGATGGGGGTCGGGATCGGCATGGGGAACCAGGGCTCCGGTGCGGGTGGAATTATCGACTTTGACCCCGTGGACGAGGAGGTGCTCATGTCGCTGGTGGTGGAGCTGGGCTTGGACCGAGCCAACGAGCTGCCCGAGCTCTGGCTGGGTCAGAACGAGTTTGATTTCATGTCGGACGTGCCGGCCGGATGCTGACCTTCGAGAAGAAAGATATCCAGATGCGGTGGAATTGCTTGACAAAGAGAGAGAAGACTTTCTCTCCCCTGTTTTGTTTTTCTTTTTCCTCCCTTACTTGGTTGCTAACACGAGGAAAAAGAAGAGACACTGAGTGATAAAGAGAAAGATGATTAGAGACATACTCCTGTTTCTACTTTGCTTTCATGCTCTCTATGGACAGACAGAGGGACTGGTGAGGAAGAGGACAGATTGAGGTGAAAGAGAGCGTGATCTGTTTTTCATTTCATTCAGTCAGTTTATTTTTCTTTGCCAGGACGAAAGTGGTGGTTGAACCCCGGCCTAATGGGATTAAGAATTCTTTTGTTTCGCTGCGTCCCACTATAATTTTTCTTTTTCCTTTTCGTGTAAAGAAGAAAAACAGAAACAACAGAAACAAGGAGTCGTACAAAGACACTTCATCGCTCCTGTCCTCTTCCCTCCATCATTCCCTCTTGCAGGCTTCATCAAAACCAGGTGATTTTAATACAAGGAGGTTTGGCGAAGACATTTGAGTCGGTCTCTTGGAAACAAACAGCGCGGATGACGAAGACACACCTGTTGGACTCTCTCTCTCTCTCTCTCTCTCTCTCTCGATCACGTCAGGAAAACGAAGATGGGAAACATGACTTTATGGGAGATTCGTGAAGGATGACAAACACTATGTTTCCTGTTTTCTTAATGGACAATATTAGACTCTGGTCTCACGGGAAAGAGACTCCTGTCTCTCGGCTTCACAAAGAAACTGATTGTCTGAGAACTTGTTATCTCAATGTACTTCTCTTTCTTTCTGTTTTTTTTTTTGTTTGAATTTACTTCAACCAGTCGCATTCAAAGAACATGTTATTTAAGACAGTGGCTGATATCCATCAGGTCTCTTGGACAAGGAGGGCTTCTGTAGCGCATCTATTATCAGTTCTACTTTTCTGAACATAATGAATTAGATCAAGAGACGAGGAATCTGAATGGAGTAAATTGTTTCTCAGCCGCATTAAAAACGGTCGAGGCCTTACGGTCATGTGAGTCGCCGCTACATGTACTTTGTTCTGTTTCCTGACCTGCAGTGTAAGAAACACTGACCTCCGTGGTCAAGTCAAACCGGTGTCAATGATTCTGGGTAGCACTTCCTTGTACATTGAGGATACAAGGTTTTGTCAACATGTGTGGACATAAACTGATTGATTCACACGTCCTCCTCTGGTTTTTGTTTTTCCTCTTCTGCCACTTTTGTGTTCATGTCAAAACAGTTTGTTTAGCCCCGACAAACACTTCTTATCGCCGCACTTCCATGTGGCTGATAAGGAAGCTCCGTCTGTTTTGTCATCACTGGGCCTGGAGGCTCGTGTTTGCGAGGGCTGGCTGCAGATGCTGGTCCGCACGCGTGCAGGCGTTAAGAAGGTTTGAATGGGACCAAAGGGGGTTGAAGTTAGTGGCTGACATGTTTGCTTCATTTATCATTTCACGTTCATTCTTCACTGTCTCTTGAAGGCAGAGACGATTCGTAGAAAACATCTGGACAAGCTCTCGGTGCGCCCTCTGGCAGCCATATTGGAGGTGTCCACAGTTATTTGTCCATCTTGTCTGGACCAGAGAGAACAGCTTTTTGTCTGCTTGCTGGTTGCAAAAAAAATCACTTTCACCTACACATTTAATCCTGGCTAAATTACTTGCAGAAACTAGCGTTAGAAAATCCAGTATGTGGATAGCACGCTGCTGAAATATCAAAAAACAAATATCAAGTTTGAAAACAGTATTTAGACAAAACAATACCAACTCAAGGTCCACTTAAATCTTTTTCCAGAGCTCTCAACTGCATCGTACAAATGAACTTTTAAGCTAACGTGGACGAGAGGTAACAGCTGCTGAGCTCACATGTCAAATCCATCTCTGTCACAACTGAGCAAACTCCCATCTGCCGCCGAAGACCATGCAATACGGTTGAGGCAAGTAAGTCAACCATGAGTTGGGACCGTTTGGTCGGATGTGAGATGTTGTTTTACACGTGGAACTCATATATGTTAGATTTCACATGTGAGTATCTGAAAATCACGTGTGCATATATGTGAATGTTTTGACACAACCCCTCCCACCTAAAATATTTATTCAATTAAACCAAAAAACTCACAAAAAGACACATTATGTTCATTCATTTAACTGTTAAATTACATTTTCTGTTAATCTCCCTAGATCATGATCCATTATTCATATACATAATTATATGGTCTAGACTTCTAGGAACTTGTATGAAAGTGTCCTTAATGCCCTGATGGGCATTTTTCTTTTGTAAAAGAAGATAATTGATGTGGCTAAATCTTTTATGAACTGTGTTTGGACTGGACACTGACGACTTCTCTTTAAAACCTAATACTGAACTGACCAGCGGTCTTTATTGCCTGGCAGTTAAAACCCAATATTATAAGCCTCATTTGCATACAGCTTATCCTCTGCCGGGCCTCCGTGATGCTGCCAGATGGGGGTTGCCAGTTTGGGTCGCAAATGATTTCAGACTTTATAACGGGATATTAACGGTTTTTAGATCACACAGTCAACTCTCCATCTACCAAGAGTTGTTCCTCGCTGCTACAGACTGAAAAACATCCCGGGGGTGGGGGGTTAAATTGACCCTCCACCCCCCCCCCCCCCCCCCCCCCCCCGCCCATCTATAGGAGCTTTACTGTGCTGTGTCCAGCTGTAGATGGATGCAGTCAGGCTGGGGGCTCTGACCTATATCTGTTGTGGTAAGAAGAGACGGGGGGAGACGGCAGGAACAAAGGCCTTTCACCTCAACCCAGCTTGTCTGTCATCTTGGGCCATTGTGGGTCTCCTCTTGGACCACACACACCAAAAAAAACAAAACCACACCTGTATGTCTGTCTGTCTGTATATATGTGTGTGTGTGTGTGTGTGTGTGTGTGTGTGTGTGTGCGTGAGCTTGCAACAAAACACCTGCATGTACATTTTAAGTCCATACAAACACACACAGGATGAAACCAACTATACGCAGGCACACAAAGGCATGGAAATACACCCACCCACACACACACACACACACACACACACACACGGGAGCATGGGGATGGTATTACAGCAGGGAAACGGGAGTAGAGGCCATGAAACAGGCACTTGTTCAGTTACACACAGACTTCACAGGGTATCAGGGTTGTTAATGTGTGTGTGTGTGTGTGTGTGTGTGTGTGTGTGAAAAGAGATGAGGGTGTATTGAAGTCAGAAAATGCAACAACGTGTGTGTGTTAAAGGGGGAAACGATGAGCAGGATGAAGACCCCTGGTGGAGGAAGAACAAACGCTGCGCCTTGTTAATTTATTTAGATAAAGACAGGTCAGCTTACACACAATAAACACACAAGTCCTTTAAGACCATTTTCCTGCACACACACACACACACACACACACACACACACACACTGCTCAGTACCACTTTTTGATGTTGGTGTGGGTCTCGGTTACAGTCAGTGAGCACAAAACTTTCTTTAATGAAACGCGAGAAGCTGAGATTAATGAAAACCTGCTGAAGGAATAATTTGACAGAATACCTTTTTTTATTTTTAAAGGGATCTGCTGCGTTTTTTCCTTTAAACCAGTCACTTTTCCGACATAGTGGGAAGCAAAGAGCGAAATAAAGATGCTTCTCATCACTTCTAAATCCAACAGACAGACACACTGGATCTTCTCTTCCTCCGTCTCGTCGCCTAAGTGGGTCAAAATAACATTCTTCAGATCGAACACAGTCTTGTGTTTGTTTCCATCTGCTCAACGTTGTTTTAAAGTCCTTTTTCTTTTGCGTGTGTGTGTGTGTGTGTGTGTGTGTTGTCCCAGCTGAGTGAATGTTATTTTTCTGCTGTGTGAACCAGACGGACGTTACCCACCCTCCCCTCCTCCTCCCATCCCCTCCCTGGAGAAGTTGCCTGGTCGAGATGTTTGAATCGTCTGCGGGTTTTCATTTCCTCTTTTTCCCTGACCCCCGATATTGCAGATTAACCCCGGCACAGACCTTTTGAACCAAAATATACCTCACAGCTATTTGGTTTCTAATGGCCAGAAACTCAGATCCATGCAAACATATTCACATGGGTGTATTTTAGCACTTAATTACTGCAAAAAAAAGAAAAGGAAAGAAGGTTCAGGTAATCACAGTGTACCATTTGAAATTGTGATGGACACCTGAACCTAAGTTTTGTATGTTTTAGCTCAAACTACAAATCACCTGAACTTCAAACAGTTTGTTCTAGTTCTCCATCAAATTTACATTTTCATACTTAATCTTAAAAGTCTTTTATTTTCATCAAAACTGCGAGTTGGGACTTTTCAGTTGGTTGATCACCAGCAAGTTTGATAGTGGATTAATTTTATTAATGAGTCAAGAAGGTTTGAGCTAGTCTGAACCTTTCCAGATGTCAGGACTTCCTGCTTGTAATTAAATACTCTCAATGACATAATTAGGGCGGAAAAAACCTGCCGGTGAAACGCAATACGATTCAACAGCCTCCAGAATGACCATGAAGTCGAATCAACACGTCTCTAAAAATAGTTTCATCAACACTATCACTGGAGCTGAAAAAATGAGGCAATTAACAGAACAATAATTAATATGTCAGTCAAAATGAGTCATCCATCATTATGAACCACATGTTTTGTGATATTTGGATTTACAGTCGAGCAACAAATACATTTAATACTCCTTTTTTTAAAAAAAACTTTTTGACATTTCATAGACGAAATGATTAATCAGAAGAAATAATCTGCAGATTCATCAATAATGAAAGTAACTGCCAGTTTTACGCCGATTAAAAACGATTAAAACCCGCTTCCTCCATCAGGTCAACAACAGACCAGGTCGACCTTAAAACCCCCTTTGACAAGTCCTGGCTGGTGGTTTTACATCTGGACCTGCTCTGACGTGGTCTAGAAAAACTCTTTTCACAAATAAACTAAAGGTTTCACAAGCGGCGTTGAGGCTTTAGGTGGGACGTCTAACACACTTAAACTAAAACCCTTCATCGTCCCTACGGTTAATGAAGTAAGTTTAGTTTAACACACGACAGCAGAGATTTGTTACTCATCTCGGACGTTGCCTCTGGGCCTCAGGGTCGTGAAAAATGTCCCGACACATCAAGGAGTGTGAAAACCTTCGACACGAGTGGCGATATATCTGTTAAAAGGTCCCTGTTACAAGGTTTCCGCTCCACACTAATGAAAACGTTGGGCCACTTCTCAGCTGCCAGGTTCATTTGTGAAACTGATTTATTCCTCATATTTACCTTTAAACCTGTAGATTAAAGTCTTACTTTGTGTTTTATTTTTGCTTGCTTTTTGGTTCTACTTCTTTTTCTTTTTTTTTTCCTAATGATGAAATAAATATTATTCAAAGATGATTTTTAAAGCACTTTTGCTCACCGGCTCTCACTTGTACATCTATATGAATATGTAAATGACTGAGATCATATTGAAAAATGCTTGTATTTTTGTTACGGCTCTGGAGTTTGGGGGAAAAATAAAGAAAGTGAAATCTGAGCTGGAGTGAATATTTGTCATTAAAACAGCAGCACAAACACGATATAGGTTTATCATCAGATACATGGGTCATATGCAGAATACCAGACAATATAGTCACCAAAATACAGAATAATAACTATATTAATAGTTAAATAAAAGTTTACTTTTGTCATAGTGCTGTTAGAAAACCTAAAATTCTGCCTTTTTGAAAGCATTTGAAAACATACAGTAAAATGCTCATAGAAACTTTCAGTGTGTCTCATTCTGTCCGTCTGTTTGTGCAACGCTTCCACCTGCTGGTACGTGGTGGTAAGTGCATTTACCTCAAATCACTAAGAGGAAAACCTTTAAGCTTTATGCTGCACGTCTTTGCGTTTTCTGCGTGGTACAACTGTGTAAGGTTCATTTAGTTTTGCTCAGTTAAAACCCAACAATTTCTTTAAAGTCTTCTTGGAAGAAACATCAATATTGTTTCATCGCAGCTCAATTGTAGGAAAAGTGCATCTTGTCATTATTTGTGCTGAGTTTTAAAACTGTTGTTGTTTCCAGAGCAGCTCCATTTAAACCTAAGTAATTATTAATTAATAACTGATTTATAATTGGAAACTTTCTGCCCGTTCTTAATTCACCCCACGTCCATCGAATACAGTTATCAACAAGTTTCACACTCACATGTGAACTCAACAATATAATGCTGCAATCCTGCCATCTGGTGTTCATGTAACAAGACTGGCACAGAGCTTTGTTCAACACACACATGGTACAGGAACAGTCCTCATCAAATGGTCCCGTGTTACATAATTAATGCTGAGATAAACTTCTTTAAAAATTAATTAACGTGGACAATGTGGGTTAGAAAACAAAAGTGTGAAAACAGAAAAAGGTCACACACAAGTTCAAGTGCTTAACTGGTGGGAGAAAGTGAGGGATACGTTTAGAGAACAAGAGAGAATGAAGAGAAGAGTAGGTGGTTTAAAAACAGCAGGAAGACATAAAATAAATACATCAGTAATATATAAATGATATTATGGCTTTTAAATGAACCCAGTGTCGATTCTCATGTCAGCTCAGAGACCAAACATCTGATATTAGAAATATTTCTCAGATAGTAAAAGGCAGCAAATCAGCCTCTAAAAATGACATTATGATTTATAATTTATGAATGAATTTAAGGTGGTCGCTACTTCTGAGTCTGATCTGTGACCCCAAACGTCACAATCAAGCTTCTCTCCTTTGTGGTCTCTGGTCTTTTGTTTCAATAATAAAATGAACCTGCAAACTTATAATTCTTTGTTCTGCTTACTTGATTTTTTTAGTGCAATCGGTTTCCTAGATTCTACTGAATAAACACAACTGTTCAGTTAAGTCAGACTAACTTGGCTTACTTAAGTTCATAACACTTACAAAGATCAAGTTAATTATACGTGTTATTTTTAAGTTTAAGTAACTTGACAAAATTAAGTAGACACAACTGCTCAGTTAAGTTTAGCTAACTTGTTTTACTTAAGTTGGTAACACTTAGAAAGATCAAGTTCATTATACTTGCTACTTTTAAGTTTAATTAACTTCACAAATGTAAGTTAATACAATTAGATTTAAAGTAAACTTGACAAGTGGATATGAAGTAAACTTAACTTAAGACTATTAGTTATAGTTACTTGCCTTTTTTAGTGCAATCGGTTTCCTAGACTCTTTTAAGTAAGCTCAACTTGTCACATCTTAGAGCGTATGTGACTCTGTTTATGACTCTGTGTTAACTTTACACTGTTTTCATGAATTTCCCCTAGGGGATAAATAAAGTATCTATCTATCTATCTATCTATCTATCTATCTATCTATCTATCTATCTATCTATCTATCTATCTATCTATCTATTTATCTATCTATCTTTTTGTCCTGGTCTCTCTTGTAAAAATGCATCTTTCTTAAATGTATTTCCTGGTTAAATGGAGGTTAGATGGACAGAAATCTGACAAAGATCAAAGAATGAACATGACCATAACAACAGCTGCACATTATAACAAACAGAAAAACAGAGAGGATTGTCAATAATTAAGGGTGACTAATGAATCACGATTGTGTGTCATAACAAAGTGCTGTTTTTGGGTTTACAAAGCTGAGAAAGCATTTTTAAAAAGGGTGAATCTGGCTGCAGTGTGTGTGTATTTCTGAGATAAGAAGCTTAAGCCATGCATACTTGTTTTATTACTGCCATCAGCTGGACTTTATTACACTCTGCATCTGTATTTAACAATACTGCAGCTTTCAGACAGCCACTTTAAACAAATGTCGCCTCTTTATTCCCTCAACTTTTGTAATGTGACTCCACAAATCTGTGTTTAATCCTGAGCTAAAACTTCCTGGGTTGTGGATTGAGTGTCCAGTACAACAGCGTGTTTTTAAAAGAAGTGGGTCAGGAAATTAAAAATGGAGAAAACGTAGATGGGTTCCCCAACTAGCTGCTGGCCAAAGGCCACGTTGTGGAGCTCTTCCAAGCTTGTGCAAAACGTAAAAAGTGGTCTGAATAAAATGTAGGTTAGTGGGTTGATTCTGCTGGAAACACTGCACAGAAAAACAGACTCGTGCACGCCCTGAAGATTTATGTTTCAAGGAAAGAAAATAAGAAAATAAAGTGGGTCAGCAGAGATAAATATGTGATAATACTATACGGAAGGGAGCATTTTTCTTACAGTATGTATAAATAGACTCCAGGTTTTGTCCCAAGCTTTTGGGTTTAGTTCCTGCACCAGCCTCACCTTCAGAGAGAGAGAGAGAGAGTGTTTCATGTGTGCATCAGTTGGTATCATTTGGCAGAGGAAGACACAGACAGGAGGAATTTTATCTCCATAAGTGTAAACAGGACTGCAACACTGGCATTTCCTGTCCAAGACAGTCTGAAACAAGCGAAGGGAGTTGAAGGATGAACTAACAGGAGGGTAAATGGACCAAAACCTTGAAAGCAGGTTGTTATTATGGGATATTATGGTTGGTGCATCACATTTAAATCACTATGGTGCCCAAATAAATATGGCCCTGTTTATTAGACAGATTTTGCACAGACATTAATGGTCCCCAGAGGTTAAATCCTATGGGCTTTAGTAATGCCCTGACTTTTCCCCTTGTTTTGGCAGTTTTGACTGAAATGTGTCAACAACTGTCACATTTACTACATTACAGCCTAGTGGGAGAAGTATTCAGTAAAAGTAGCAACACAATACTATAAAAAATATTCTATCAAAAGCAAAAGTAATGTATAATATCAATATAATAGTTTAAAATCTAAAGAATGAGCATACAAATTATAATTCACAGTAGCGGAAAGTTGTTAATTTTAAAGAGAATTTAATTTTTGAAAAGAAAAAGAAGAAGAAAGAAAAAGTGCTTGGAAACGATTGCAGTCAAATTTGTACGATTTTACATTGCGACTTTCAGCTCTTATGTCCCTCCCAGTCTGCCGTAGTCGGCCTTAACATTGATTTCCGGAAGAGGAGAGGTCCTTTTCCCCGCAGACTCCAACATGGTGAGCTGTCTCTCCTCACGATTCCTCTCTGAAATAATCACCAAACATCGCTTTCTGCTGTTGTGTTATCGCACATATACATGTCCTAGTTTTAAATTCCACACCTTATTAAACGGTAGATGTTAATATTGTGGCCAAAAACATCGATTGTTGTTTTTTATTGATGATTTTAAGTCAGTTGAGGCTACCTCAGTCAGCCACGGCTTGTTAGCTTGAACGTGGCTATCAGTGTTAGCGCGTTAATTTAACAGAAAAATGCTTTTACGTTAGTCGGTGGGAATGTCGCTGTTTTGTACGTAAACCTGTGCGATATTTCTACATTTTGGGACCATAGTTACGTTAATGTAACTTTTGAGACTTAAAATATGTTAATGGGTGATGGCGTTAGCTTGGCTAGGCCGCAGCCGGCGTTAGCGTACCATGCTAACCGGGCTGACCGAGCGTGTCCTTATCTAAGCGGGCTTTCCTACTTCTTTGCCGCCGTTACTTTGTATTTATGGCTCTTGTGATATTACCAGACCAGCGCTGATGGTTGTTTGCCGCCTTGTTGACCGGGTTTGTCCTCTCTCCTCCAGGCAAGAGGACCGAAGAAGCACCTGAAGCGCGTCGCAGCGCCAAAGCACTGGATGCTTGACAAGCTCACCGGAGTGTTCGTAAGTAATGTTTCCACTACCTTTTTGTAAATTGTTATATTTCGTGTCATCTCTGTTTAGTGTTGATGTGTAAATTGTGTAAACGGAGGTTTGAGGTTCAAGAGTTGCAAGCAAAACGGTATGAATCATAAAGACATCGCTATTGAAATGTGATGTACATGAATTCCTCTTTTTAAATGTATTTGCATCCTCACGTGTTTCTAGTTAATTATGTTCATGGAGCAAAAGTACAGTTTTCCAAAGAATAAATTGCTGGTCTTTCGTTGTTAAAACATTTTTATTTTAAAAATGTAATGTCACATCTTTGAGAGCTGCAAGTTAACTGATAATTGTTGTGCAGATCACTTTATGTCTGTAGCTAAACTGTTAGCAGAGTTTGGGGATTGGAAAAGAAGCAGTGTGTTACACAACCTGAGTTTTTCAAAGATCACTATGGCTTTATAAATCATATAAATCCATACTCAGACCTGTGACTGTAGTGACCTTAATACGCAAGAAACTAGCAACGCAGCTAATGATTATTTTCATTATCAATGAATATGATTGTCTATTTTCAGTTTGTTTGAATGAAATGTCACAGAAGTGGAAAAGATGCACGTCACTATTTCACTGAATCAAAGTTGATGTCTACAGAAGTCTTGATTTGTCTGATTAAAAGTCCAAAACCGTGACATTAAGTTGTTACACATGACAAGGGTCAGCAGCTGGCAACTGAGAATGTGCTGAATATTTTTGTCTGAAGCTTTTAAAATTACCATTTGATTTTCAAAAGATATGTCCATTAGTATTGTGTAAACTTATCAATCAGTTAATAGTTGCAGTTAGGGCCATGTTTACTTTAGACGATGAAGATAGTCAATTATTGCTCAGGTGAAACATTGGGGCAATTTGAGCAGGAAACCAGATCTTTGACAATTTCCAAGTTCACATTTGTGTGTTTCATGTATGCAGACAAGTCAGATACAGCTGTTAAGTAGAACTGTTATTTAGTTTATAACCTCTTCTCGCCTTTGTCCTTTATTGTTTGATTTGCTGTCATACAGCATCATAGTAATCCTATGAAGTTAAGTCATGCTTTAATTACCTTGGACTGAAACTTTGTAAAGAGATGTAGTTTTAAGTAATGGAGCGTGCACATCCATCCTCTCAGACAACAAATGAGACATCAATGGGCAAGCTCTGATTTTTTTACTAGATAAAAAATACCAATAATCAAATAAGATTGTCATTTATCCTTTGTATTATATTCTATATATTTTGACACATTTTAACGTATTTTACCTCCTTTCCTCTCAGGCTCCTCGTCCTTCCACCGGTCCCCACAAGCTGAGGGAGTGCCTGCCCCTCATCATCTTTCTGAGGAACCGCCTCAAGTACGCCCTGACAGGGGATGAGGTGAAGAAGATCTGCATGCAGAGGTTCATCAAGATCGACGGCAAGGTCCGCACCGATGTCACCTACCCTGCTGGATTCATGGGTGAGTTAACTCATTGGACTTGGAAGAGTTTTCATTACTGCTAAAATCTGTTGGAGGATATGTCCTCTGGTTGTCAGTAAGGTTTTTGATAGTCTACTGATTGGATCTTTGGTTCCTGTTTTGATGTGTATATAAGAATTTATAGATAATGTTATGTAAGATGAGGTGGATTTATACAACCTGTAAACTGTTTTTGGTTTTGATGCCGCTGGATTTGTTTAGTGATGCTTTTAGTCAGTTCTGAGGAGGTAGAAGGAGCAATGATGAATTTTTGGGTTTGATCAGCAATGAGCTGAAACAACACGACCATTTCCTCTAAGAAGTTCTGAGCTCCAACAACAACACTTTGACATTTCTTACTCATTGTTGCATTTTGTTGGAGGCAAGTAAATATCAACAATCAGCTCCAAAACGAAAGTGTGACTTTGAGATTAAGTTGCTAAATTTGAGATTTATTTTGCCTTCAGTCAGTTTCTATCATTAGATTTCTTTTGGAAAAAAGTGGCAAGAGACGGATTGAAAACCATCATTTGTCAGTGTTTGAACATGGCAGACGCAGCAGCTGTCACTTTAGGCGAATCAGTTCAGGAAGACGCTCACGTTAAACTTTATATAAGATGTCTGTGCTGCTTCAGTTGTAGTTGTCAGATCTAACACTTTCCTAGTTGGTTGTCTGGAAATTCAAGCGATTGTTGTCACTTTTGATTTTGCGATAAACTTAATAAATTAAACGCCGACTGGTTTGGAGGCGAGATACTGGCAGGACCAAGTCGGTTTGATTCAAGTGAGAACAGGAACAGTTGGAAGAAAACAGGTGAGGCAACATCAGCTGCTCCACTTGGTTTGATTAGAAAGGGAGAGATTATGAATCAAAAACAAACTACTTCTTCGCTGTCACAAATTGGGGAAAACGTGAGGACTGTACTCAGCAGTGATACCAAACCAAACCCCATCTCGATAGAAAGTTAAATCTCAACACTTCATCAGCTCAATCACAATGTCCAATGTATTTTTCAATGACCGCAACAAACCCAATTTTGCAGAACCTGCTGTGGAGCCTTGACACGACGTGTTTTTTTGTCCAGGGTCCAACAGTCACGCCTCCTCCAAACCTGTCACCCATTCACTTTTCTCTCCACCTCACTGCCGGCCAACAGCCTCATACGGAGGTGCGGCGTTTTAATTTCCAAATCCAGGGGAAGTCTTCACAGCACGACGACGCCGTCCTATTTATATACATACACATTGAACACCTGCCACTCTGAGCCAGTAGCAGTTAAAGATCGTTCCTATATGATTTCTATTGAAATTGATGGCTACACTTTTGGCTAAATTGACAACTCCTCTCTTAAATTAATCAAACTGGCATTTTGGAATAAAGTGTTTCCACTGTATATCAGTACACTGGGCAATTTAATTTTTTCTTTGTACAGAGAAGTTTTGCTGATTTGTGGGATGATACATGAACCAAAAAGAACACATTTGATTGTGCAAGTAATCAAAGTATTTTTAAAAGACATGTAGCCCCCACCCTGATCTGTTGAAGTCACTGTGAATGATCCCGGTACCCGAACAGGTGGAGACGCTGCTGTGGTCAGAAAGTGTCAACTGAAGTGTCCTTGGCGGTGTTCAGGCGTCTTTGAGAAAGATGAGATGTGATGCTCTTGACTTACTCTAGTCCATGATCTTGCGTTTATTCTGAGATGGTGAATTTGTAGCTGGTGAAGTAAATTGGAGTCGACTCAAAGTTGTAAAATAAAGCAGGAAGTGTTGGTAAAAAATTGCATAGTATGGAGACTGTAAAACTCCCTTTAAGACAGTTTAATCACAACAGGCTCTCATAGTTTTGAACTAAGTGTGGGTAAATGGTAATGAGTTAAATTGGAAAGACAAGATGGGGATAAATCTGTCTGGTTCTTAGTGAAAGGGTGACAGTTGCTTTTAAGTATCGTCTCTTAAATTAGGGATAATGATAAGCTTGTCAGGATGGATATATTCTACTGCACCGCTTATAGTGTCAACACATTAGGAGTATTGTCAGGCCAGAGTTTGGTTAGTTGGCTGTTAAACGGTTTCCTTTGCATTTAATGGCAGACTTGTACCCGGAGCTCGAAATCCATTTAACATTTCACTGACGTCTGTATAATCCAGAAGGTGTTAAACTCCACGACACGAACTAATTTAATGTATTAAAGAAGCTGCTGAAGATGCTAAGACTGTCGACTGCTTGTGTTTTTACAGATGTGATCAGCATCGAGAAGACTGGCGAGCACTTCCGTCTGATTTACGATGTGAAGGGACGTTTCACCGTCCACCGCATCACCGCTGAGGAGGCCAAGGTAAGAACTGGAAACGGGTTTAAACCCATTTTTTAGCCTCAGCTTGTGCAACATGTATGCTAACTTTCCTCTTTCTCTGCAGTACAAGCTGTGCAAGGTGAAGAAGCTCATCGTTGGCACCAAGGGAATCCCCCACCTGGTGACACACGACGCCCGCACCATCCGCTACCCTGACCCCCTCATCAAGGTCAACGACACCATCCGCATCGACCTGGACACCGGCAAGATCACAGACTTCATCAAGTTTGATACTGGTAGGTTCAGCTCTCCTTCACGTCACTTGATGTTTGTGTTTGATTTTAATATGAACACAGTGTCTCTAATGTGATATTTCTCATCCCCTCCAGCTAACCTGTGCATGGTGACTGGTGGTGCTAACTTGGGGCGTATCGGTGTGATCACCAACAGGGAGCGTCACCCCGGCTCCTTCGACGTGGTGCACGTCAAGGATAGCACAGGCAACAGCTTCGCCACCAGGCTCTCCAACATCTTCGTCATTGGCAAGGTGAGGATCGTAGAAATAATCAGACCGAGTTGCGAGAAACAACCAGACTTAGATACAACTTCACTTCCTTACAGAACATGTCAGGACTGATACTAGTATAAAATATGGGTCATACCGAGAGGAGTAAATTCACAGAATATTTTGACTTCTCTCAGTTGATAAAAACTCTTCATGCAGAAGAGAATAACCTCTGCCTGTGTTTCACAATGTTGGAGCAATGATGACATTTTTTGGTTTTGATCAGCCATGAAAACACACTACCAATTCCTCTAAGAAGTTCTGAGCTCCTTGATAAAGACGGTGTGATTACGAGGATGTGGCCTGTGGAGAGCGTCAGCAGTGAAAAGCTGGACGCCGCTCTCTCGCTTCTCCTCCCTGTGTTTAACTGGCTGCATGTAACTTGAAAGGCCATTATCTCCAGATTAATATATTTATTACTGACTGGGTTTTTCTCCAAAGAACATTTTAAAGGATCATCTCTGCTAAATGTTTTAGAAGATTTTAAAATAAACATGTTGCACTGTGAATATTTAGACCTGCAACTAATGACTTATTTTTTAATCAGAATTTTTTAGTTTGTCCAAAGAGATGTAATTTACTGTGACAATCAGTACATCTCATTTGAGAAACTAAAATTAGTGTTATTTTAGCTTGAAATGGTGATAAGATGATGGCTACAGATTCTCAAAAATAATCCTGAATCTTGTTAATTAAACAATTCATTAAAAATGTAAATGAACGTTTCTAATCACCATATAAATTGTGTTTTTGTGATTTTTAATTGTAAAGAATAAACCTGTCATTAACATGATTGAACCTTACACAAACACATTCAGAATGAGACGCTTTTACAAACCTTGTCTGATACCACCCCCTCGATCAACATTAACCATTTACCTTCTACCTGCCCCTGTCGCCCCTCTACCGTCTGCAGGGCAACAAGCCGTGGGTGTCCCTGCCCAGAGGAAAGGGAATCCGTCTGACCATCGCCGAGGAGAGAGACAAGAGGCTGGCCGCCAAGCAGGGCAGCAGCTAAACTGGCCACAGAACAGACCACCTGGTTTTCAAATAAACTGTTATTTACAAAACACTCTGCTCGTCCATGTGCGTCCTTTCTGGTTGCTATCAAGACTTCCTGTACGCAGACTTAGACTTTGATGGGAAATAGATTTTTATTCAAATGTTGAGAAAAGTCCCAGAGTATAGCTGCAAGTGTCAACTCAGAAACTTAAATGGTGTTCTGCATTTTTATCCAAAATAAGGCCGGGGGGGAATTTTAAGAGATATTTAAAAGTTAACTCTCTAAAAGGACAAATTGTGCATCAACTATCAGTTTAATACAGTGGTTTAAATTTGAGAAAGAAACGTAAAGTCACAAAACTTCACTCTTAAAGGTCTAAAACTCTGAAATGAGTCATTATAAGATATCAGCAGATAATACAGAAGCTCAAATCACTGAAGTTGGCTTTTGGGGTTTATTGATGTTAATGAACCGGTTTAAAATACAGCTTAATGTTTAAACATATTTTGTTAAATTTTAGAGTTTTTGTTTGAAATTCTGTTGCAGAATTTTTTTTTTTTTTTTTTAACTGAATAAAAAAGGAAATTGCAGATATAAAGGTAATTTTGAATTCCTGTTTTAGCAACAATTAAATTGAAGGCAGCAATTAACATGAGTGACACCTGTGTGAAGTGCAGCAGCAGGATTAAGTCATTTCTAGATGAACTGTCCCTTTAATTCTGCTTCTACATGAGATCTGCGGCTGGTACCTGAACAGCTCTTCTCTCTTTTCATCTCATCATGCACCATCCATCTGTTTATTCTCCTAATCCCTCTGCTCCCTCCTTTCTTCTTTCCAGTCTCATCCTCTCTCTACCTCCTTCCCTTTTTCCTCCTCCACTCTTTCTTTCTTCCTCAGTTCTTCTGCAGCTATTCTTCCATTATTCTGATCCCATCCTCCCTTTAACCTTCCTCACTTCCTCTCACCTCATCCTCTTTTCCTAGATGCATCCTCCATTCACCCTTCCTCTCCTCCTTCCTTCCTTCCTTTGCCATATCGATTCCTACCATCGTTACCCAATTTTTTTTCTCCATCTCTTTCCTTCCTTCCTCATCTCTTCTTTCTTTCTATCCCTCAGTTTCCATCATCTTTCCTACCCCCCTGCAGTTTCCTAGCTCCATCCTCCCTCACCTCCTTCCCCCTTCACATTGGTTCCTACCTTCCCTCCTTAAATATTCTTTCTACCTTTATCTCTCCTCCATTCCTTTCCTACATCCTTGCCTAAATATCATTTCGTCCTCCCTCCATCCTTCTCTGCATCGGTCCCTACCTCATCTTCCCTCCCTTCCTCCCTCTTTTTTAATTCCCCTTTTATGTAAATATCTTCCATCTCTCCTTCCTCACACTGCTCCACACCTAATCTTTCTTTTCCTTTCCACCTCTTATCCCTCCCTCCTCTCTCCCTCCATCTTTTACTTTACATCCCCCTATCCTTCCCTCCAGATCACCCTCTCTCCCTTCCCCAATCTATCCCTCCATCTCTCTGTGTTGTGACTTCAGTACCAGTCCATATGGTGACTGCTGAGTTACAGCCTGCTCTGCGCTGCAGCAACCTGGCTTGGCACACACCACCTGTGTGTGTGTGTGTGTGTGTGTGTGTGTGTGTGTGTGTGTGTGTGTGTGTGTGTGTGTGTGTGTGTGTGTGTTACGGATCCTCTTCTGGTGTTCAGCTTCACTTGTGTGTGTGTTTACGTTAAGGAGAAAGAGATCACCAGCACTCATACCCATGACTTGCGTTCCCTCACCCGGCCTGTCCAGCACATGACACACACGCTATAACAAACACACACAGCAGGAGTGTGTGTGTATGTGTGTGTGCATATAGAGGGGCATGGCTCGCTCCCATGACCGTCTGCTCTCTGACACACTGAACAGTACAGTAATCCATCATCTCTGGCAGGGAGAAGTGAGGACAGCGTTTGAGGACAGAGAATCTGCTGCATTTTAAAAGAGGGGAAAGAAAAAAAAAATAAAAATCTAACTCAACCTTTAAAAACCTCTAAAATACAGATGTTTTGAGTGTCATCATTTTGACAACCTTGAGTTCACCTCTCGCCTTAGGAACACGGTTTAAATTTAGCCTGTTGTTTGAAAGTGAGCGAGTTCTGCAGGAGGTTACTAACATCAGCAGGGGCGTAGTGGCGATTATTAGATGAATAAATCGTATTATTTCTTCTATCCTTAACAATACAACATCCTCTCCTCTCGTGTGAGCATTGTACAATATTATACAATTTTAAGATGCTTGTAATGAACTATGTTTCTGAAGTATAAGTGTTGAAACATGATCAGTTTTACTGTTGCGTCCCCTGGTACAGTTTTTATCATCTCTCCAGTTTCACCATCAAATGAAAGGGTTAAAATAATCCGGACCGACCTGTTGATTTATTGACAACCTGTCTAATCATGTGACCAGTGGCCACTAATTCCTACGTAACTGCCAGAGAAAACCAAAGTCTCTAAACACCTGAGAGAACAGTAGAGAAAACACCTGCTCTCAGGCCAAACTATCCTACACGTCTGTCAGATTCATTAAAAATATCTATTGATTGATTTTATTTTAATATAATATGACGATGTTGATGATATA
The DNA here is from genome assembly GCF_021018895.1 of Seriola aureovittata. Lineage (NCBI taxonomy): Eukaryota > Metazoa > Chordata > Actinopteri > Carangiformes > Carangidae > Seriola > Seriola aureovittata. The sequence continues at coordinate 15,861,810 of NC_079386.1, forward strand.
TATTTAATTTATATATGGAATTTATTAAAACAGAGACATTTTTTATAAGTTTTTCTATTTATTTCTGATTCTTTAATATATCATTTTTACTTATATGTTTTAATTTTATATATATTACATCTTGCAATGTTAAACAAAGTGATAAAAAAGAATCCTGGGTCCGCCCCTTTAACCGGATCGGCACCAAAATTTAATGGATTCTTCCCTGGCCCGTTTCCCACTCCTCCACCAAGTTTGGTGCAAATGGGTTCAACACTTTTTTGCGTAATCCCGCTGACAAACCAACCAACCAACAAAACGATGCAGGTGGAAACAGGAAATAAGGTCATAAATCAGAAACTGTTAATGTTATTCAACGATGTATAAACAATCTGAAGTAGGAAGCGGACGCAGGTAGCCTGAATCCATCCATGTGACGATGAACTTTGACCTTGGCGTGACTGCAGGCTGCAGCGTGTAAACAGATTTGTGTTTCGAGGTAATGCGACCAAATGAAGTGACAGATTTTTAAACACTTTTAAGGGTTTGTGGTTTAGCAACAAATCAAAAGTGGCAGCGTTGTCCCCATTTTTTATTGGCGTGGGACCAGTTCTTGTAAACAAATAAGCGTGCGCACACACACACACACACGCACACACGCACACACGCACACACGCACAAACACAGTCTTTGAACATTTGAAATATGAGACTCAACAGACGCGTGCTTTACTCCGGTCCTGCTCTGCATCCCCCTTGTGAGCGGACCAACAATCACATTTGATTCACACACACACACACACACACACACACACACTGAGGCTTTGAAGTGCATTTGGCAGCATGGTGAGAAAAGCAAAAAGAAATGAGAGAGGAAGGAAATACAGAGAAAAACATCCACTCAAAGAACAGAACACTAATATGTCGAATTATCTTACAGAGAGTGAAACCGAGCAGGAAGGAAAACAACAGTCATTATAAACGTCCTGAATATATTCATCCTGCATCCGTCGCCACCTCCAGCTGTCCTAAACAACAACACACACACACACAGGCGCTTGATCGCCGGTCGTACATCTAAACACAATCCTTAATTAATGTCTGGAGAAAGTCAAACTGCACTGGACCTCACACATGGAGACAGGCTTCACATATTTGCCGCGCTGCAGATTTAACTTCCGCTCACTGCGACTCTGTGTGTGACATCAAGGTCGTGCGTATCACAGGATATTCAGCCTTAAATATTAAACATCTTTTCGGTTGTATCTGTCATCTCAGATTTCAGAGAGGTGAGACATCCTTATAATTGTATCTTTGTTTTTATTTGGAGCCAAATATGATTTAAAAATATAGTATTCTTCAATAAAATAAAGACATACCTACATTTAAAAAGTGTTCCCATGATGTTACAGTGCATGATGCTGCAGTGATGTTTTGTTTTCATCTGCAAAAAGTCTGATTTTTTCTTTCTCAGGTTGTTTCATTTGAAGGATTTTCAGAGGAGTGGAGCAATTTTACCGAAGAAAAAAAAACAAATAAAAGTCAGAAGAAAAGAAAATGTTTGTAAGATAATTTATTTTTCATTTGTGCAGAAAAACACACGTCATCTGTACAATGAAATGCCCAGGATGAGACTCAAGACAATACTGCATGTAAAAGTAATTATACACAATAACAATAAAGATAAAAACAAAAAAAACTGCCAAAGATAATAAATTTACAATATGTTAATAAATGGTGGAAGTTAGATAATAAGTTAGAAATACTGATGCAATATAAACGTATGAAAGCAGTAATACAAATAGTTATGTGGTATGCACCTTTAACATGAGGCTACTGGGAGGAACAGTATGTTTTTCTTTTACGATGTTAAAGGTCCCATATAGTATAAAATGATATTTCCATATGATTGATTATAGATCAGGTCTTGGTTCTATATTAATTCTGAGAACGTATCAAAGTGCTCAGTCCGCAGAGAAATAAACACAGCCTGAATTCAGAAACTGAGCCTTAAAATGAACTGTCAGGACTTCCTGTAACTTTGTGATGTCACAACAAAGCAGTCACCGCCCACCTGGACCCACCATCCAAACCTTGCAGGATTTGGTTTCTCTGAGTGTTTTTACCTGAAATCTGCTATATTTTTATTGGATCACTCAGAAAACAGTCGACCAATCAGATGAGAGGCTCAGAACTTCCTCTCTGTTGATTGGCTTCACTGAGATCGTTTTTGGTTCTTAAAACCACAAATAAATCTTCTTATGGATCAACACTTGAAATAAAACACAGAAGAAGAGGAGAATGTGGATCTTTAATTACTTTGTGACCCTTCAGATTTAGTTTAGGAGCCACTGAGATAAACTCATCACCTGTGTGAGTCGCTCTGGATGTGAGACAGCAGATCAGCTGACTGAAGTCATGATGGTTGAATGAATTAAAAGTGAGACGGAGTGAGGCAGCAGGTCCAAGTGGACAAAAGTAATGGAGGTGAATTTGGAGCGTGCTCCCTGCGCGAGTGCAGAAAAGTGGGCTGAGCTGCTGAAACAATGAACTCAGTCATCTGAGGAGGTGGAGGAGGAGGTGGAGGAGGGAGGGAGCGAGAGTGGGTGAGGACAGCTGTTTCTAATCAATTGCTTCCATATGATTGACTGCCTGTCGGCTGATTGGACGACGGGCTCAGTGACAGTCGAGGTTGCCGGCCGAAAGGCGGGGTTTGGACGTCCAGTTTAAAAACTAACCGGTCGATTCGGTTGACTAGCTAGGTCGGCTGATTGACTAATTGACGCGTCGGTTGTCGTGGCAACTGATTGGCTAAGCAACAACACTGACATGACTAGTGTGAGGCCATAGGGTAAGTGTGCAGATGATGTAATGCGGCCGCTCCCATCCGCTTCTTCTTCTCTTTCTCCAATCTCCTGCACAGGCAGAGCAGTTTGGATCTACATTCTTGATGTCGTGCACACACACACGCACACACACACACACACAAACACACGCTCCCTCTCTCTTCTGTCTCTCATAAGTTTCTCATGTTGATGTTTTCAATTGTGTCAATAAAAGGCAGTTTATGTTGAAATTCCTTCTCGTTTCTCTCCATCCCCCCAGCTCCATAAGACAGACACAGACTGCATGAACAAAAACATTTAGGTAGGCCAAGTTCACGTCTGGGAGGGGTTGCTAAAGGGGGCCCGGGGGGTGCTCTGAGGACCAGATGTGCTTTTTTTTGGGGGGGGGGGAGCAGTGGAAGGAGGGAAGTGGAAGGAGGGGATACGTTGGGCTCCGCAGAAAGCAGAGAGTCCTGGAAAGTGTTTGTAGAGAAGTTTGCTGAAACGTCACTGTGCTGTAAATTCAGCTCACGGAGGAGCAGGAGGAGATCTGTGCAGCTGGACGGGTTCAATGTAAAAGAGAATCTTGTTTGAGGATTTAACTTCTAGGTCGACACTTTATATTAAATGTTAAAAACACACATTTTTTTTCAAAAAGAAATAAATATCCCCAATAGGCTCATAAATCTGAGGGGCTGCATATTTCTGCTGCACAAAATTGTTTATTTCTCTCAAGAGTTCTCTCCCATATTTGTTTTCTTCTCGTTGAATATTGGGTGTAGTTTTATCTCTTCGCGACTCACAAATTCAAATTATTCAAATGAAAACAGTTTAAGGAGGAAAAAACTGTGAAAAACAGCTCGCTGAACTGTGGTGACACCGATTCATTTGAATATGAACCAAAAAAGGATGGGAGAGACTGAATCAGCCGGCTGGATCGATGTTATGAAGAACCAACAGAACAAAAAGGTCAAAGGTCAGAGTTGTTAACAAAAAAAAACAACAACCAAAAAACAAACTCTGATTGTGTTCAACACAAAAACAGAGGATTGAACAGATATTGTTTGTAGCAAGTGGTTCAATATGTAATCCATATTTGATGTGCATTGTTCTAAAGAGCTACAGAAACAGGTTGTTCAGTCACACAGTGTTGAGATGCTTTGTTTACTCAGGTTTAAGTTAAATCTAGTGTTTCGTTTAACCCTACAAACTTCCCCCAGCCTTGACCAAATCCCTCTTTTTTGTTGTTGTTGTTTTTGGGGTCACTTAGCTTGAGCACTGTAAATCAAATATTCACCTTTGCCTGTGTATCACCTTCCTTGACCATCGAGCTAGGCTATTCCACAAAGACAAGAGGTTATAATACGTCCTCAGAGCAGCGCTACGTCTTCAGGGCAGACTGCAGGTTAGAGTGAGCTGCTATCGGAAAGTGAAGAGACGGGCTAGCTTGGCTAGTTAGCATGCTAACTTCAGGAGAACAAAAGACGTGATAGAGACAAGAGCTAACATTGGTTTCCACCTCTGGAGATGGATCTTGGTGAGTAAACAAATGAAGCTTGATGCTGAACTCAAATTGTTTCCTCTAGAATAGTTTAGTAAACGGCTGCTAATGCTAACGTTAGCTATGTAGCATTAGCGAAACTTACAAATACCTCCTTTCAAAACTATTTTGCTGTTATTGTTTTTGTCTTCGCAACAAAACAAAAAGAAAAAGCTTTGACCCTCCAAACTCTCGTATGAAATCATATCTTTGATAGATTAATGAAAGTTCTGCATTAAACAAGTCAACAAACAATAAACAAAACAATCAATATTACTGATAAATATGTATAAAAGTGCATGAAAACAGAAAAAAGGTGAGGCGAAAAAAATGATGAGAAGGAATTCAAAGCTGTGTAATTAAAGGTGATTAATTTTTATACTTAATATGTCATGCATGGACACAGAACCATTAGTGTGTAGGTAAAAGTTCTTCACAACACAGAGGAGAGACACATTAAAACGATTAATCAATTAATCTGAGCAAGTGTTAGATTCTTCCAAATGTCATTTTTGGAATGAAACTCTTGATTCATGCGTCATCTCTCATGAGAGGGAGGTGAGCGGAGGACAAATGATCATTTTGTGAGATTTACGGCGGAGGATGTGAGCAGCTGGCAGAGGGGGAAAACAGTTGTGAAGCAAGAGGGATTCAAACAGCTCCAGAGAGAGGGAGGATAGAGCTCCTCCACCCTGCTGCTCGGAGTCCAGGGGGCCACGTCATGTGCCCCAGGGGCTCCTGCAACTGATCTGCTTTCTTAAAGAGATACTCTGACCGCGCTCTCCGTGCACTTGTTGTCACTTTGTGTGGGAGGAAAGAGATAAATCCACTCTGAGAAGTTGGTAATGTAGGTTGACCAGAGAGTTTTGGCTTGGATCGGTGGTGTGTTCAGGGACTATGAGGGGGAAAAAAAGCAGGAGGCGTTCACTGTTATGCTAAAGATCCTCTCGGTGAAATCAAACAATGGTCTTGTGACTATGTTATGTAATGCATCTGATGAGTTATCTACAGAGGTTGTTCTGATCTTGGGTCAGACTCGAAGGAAACTGGTGTCACGTGAAAACAATGACATAAGTTTTAGCTACAGGATTTTTTTTATGCATAAAATTGTGTCTGTTTTTAGATTTGATATTTGTAATTTTACTCACTAGTGTCTGCAGACTCCTCTACTGCAACTCAGATTAAAACTTCAACCCAACTTCATGCAAATATAATAATGTGTTTTAGCTAAAGGAGTGAATGTATGGAACGGTTTTAGAGAGGAGCTGAAAAACGTGCAGTTTTCACTTTCACTTGTCGTGTCAAACAGGTTGTGTATTGTTAAAAAAGTAGCAGGTTTCTACTGTACTGTTTCTTTTTAAAGTAATTAACTACAATGAGACACAAATTTGTACAAGATGTACGAAACAATCAATTTAGAGTAAAAACAGAGCTTCATGTTGTCTTGGTTCATTTCTTCTCTCACTCAGGAATTCGTGTCCCCTGGTTTTTCTTCTTCCGCTCATTTCCAGACCCAGTTGTTTAAATCATGTCTCGTTTCTACAGCGTGAAGCCTCCAGTGACGTTTTCTTTCTTTCTTTCTTTCTTTCATTCTTTCTTCTGGTTTCAGGCTTTCCACCAGATTTTGGAACCTCGCTGCAGCGTTTCGCTCCAGTTCAACCACAAGACCATCGGTGAAGTCCAACTTAAGGTCCGTCCCACAGTCGCTGTTCCAGCTCATCTTGAAGGAGCTGGGTGGAGTTGAGGTCAGGGCTCTGTGCAGACCACTCAAATTTACACAGTCAACTGTATATGAATATGGACGTAGCCTTCGGAGTGGGCTGCTCCGCCGTCGCCATCTTGGCAGTGCCTGACTCCACCTAACTCCTGGCTAATTCCAAAAATGGGCAAAGGGGAGGGGCGTGTGTGGAGACTTCGGTGCAAACCGGTTTGTGGCAAGCATACGCTCACCCACCTGTCACTCAAAGCAACCACACCTTCAGCTGTGCATACCTTTAATGGGAGTCTGTGGAGATTGACTCACTGTTGGAGCCAGCCTCAAGTGGCCATTAGAGGAACTGCAGTTTTTGGCACTTGCTTGTTGGCTTCATTTTTTTCAGCCCCGGAAGATGATTGATGCTTCGTTTTTACACACTAAAGTGGGAAAACCCATTTCTTTATGAACCCTGTTTTTTTACGTGGACACTTTTATGTTAGAACAGGAAAGGGACAAACACAAACTGGCACCACAACACACAATATTATTAAAATACAACCGCACACAGAAGCATTAATATTAAGGGGCAACAAACCGTGACTAACAGCCCCACACTAAAAGTTTGTGGGCAGGAGTCTCCACTCACTTAATTTGTCTTTCACCTACCCACACATGCACACGCATAGTCACACGTGGGCGCGCACCGTTACGCGCAGCGATGCGTGAAGGACTACCCGAACACTTCATCCATCCCCCGTCTCCTACACCCTCAGTCTCTTCTTCTTTCACCCTTCCATTCTCTTTTTCTCTTCCTCTTCTTCTTCCTCCTCCTCCTCATCTTTCTTCTCATCTTCATCTCTCTTCTTCCTTCAGACAGGTTTTTTTTTTCTTCACGGGAAACACCAGACTGTTGCTCCCCGTGTCGCCACGTCAAACTTGACAAAATAAGATGCGACTTTTGTTATTTCGCTTCAAAATAAAAGCACGTGGGGGGTTGAACACAATCAAATCACACCAAAAATGTCATAAAAACAATAAGTGCAGGATAAAATTGTGCATTTGTTTCGTAACTGATGTGGAGAAAAAAAAGCCAGAATAGCCATTAAAGTGACAGACTGACACATGGATACTTCTTTTTTTAGATTTTGAGTGTGCAAAACCATTTAGCTAACATAAATACTTTTAAAATACAACACTAAAGTCAGAAAGCAATAAGAGAAAAGTCAGTTTATCAATTTTAAGTAAATTCTTCGTTGCATAATATGTTATCTTTAGTAGGGCCAATGTAGTAGAATATATTAAAGTTAAACTCTAGATTTATATCATATCTAAGATTACATATCAGTGTATTTATACTAACATAACAACGACAATTAGACTTAAGATAATCCTTAAATCCACTTGGTGGTTTTGATAAAGAATATGGGCTAAATTCGGGCTTTGATTTTGAAAGTTCAAACCGGATGTTTCCTGTCCTACACTCTGATTGTCTTGACAGAAATCGTCAGAGCAGCTGAGTCTCTCCTCCACACCGACAAGCAGTGAAAAGCTCGTTCCCAGTCAAAAACAATGAGGGCGCACGACGCGCAACTCGCTCCAAGCCTCTCCACCAGCGGCGGAGTTTTCCCTCCCGGAGGAGTCGTAGCATGCGTCTGTGCGCCAACCGGAGGGAGAAGGACCACAGGAATATAACTTGACCACGCACGGACTTTGTTATTTCTTTTTTTGTTTGAATCATGCCTTTTTGCAAGCGGACGATACTTCCAAAAGATGTGTGCAAGCCCGACGGCAGACTGCTGCTGCTGGAGGCGCGTCCGCAGCACCAGCAGCGGCGGCGGCAGGCGGAGATTTTCGGGGACTTGGCGGACGTGTGCGGCTTCACCCTGTGCTCGGTGCTCCGGCAGCTCTCGGATCTGTCCCGCCACTCGGTGAGCATCCTGGAGGAGCTGGAGGGAGAGCTGGTGTCCGTGTGCCACCGGTCCGGCGCGCTGGAGGGCAGAGTGGTCCGGCTGCAGAGGCACGTCGCAGAGCTGGTCAGCAAGCCTCCGCCGAGAGGTAAGAGGAAATTAAAAATCCATTTCAGTTTAAGAAAACACACACACACACACACACACACCTGGTGTCACTTTACACAGCCTGCAGTTGCAGGAGCAGAGTTGAACCGGTGGTGTCAAACTTCATGGTTCCTGTTCATGACTCACCGAGGGGTCATATCTGCTCTGTGCAGATTTATCCAGGGTGTGAGTAAGTGAGATGTTTATTATTGTAAGGTTTTTTGTTTTTGTCAGCTGGCAGGAGAGGTGTGTGCGTTCAGGTGCCGCAGGAAATATCAGAATTTACTTTGAATGATGCAGTACAGTGATTCTAATCTGCTGGGAAAAAAAGTGAAAGTCTCATATTAAACCAGAGTTAATTGCCAAAATGTGAAGTTGAAGGAAGTGGAGAAAATGTAAGCACGTGAATAACTGATAAAAGAATGATTCCTGATGAGTTAATGTTGGTCATTTGTTTCTGAGGAAACAACAGGAAGGTTGTGGAAAGTCTCACACCTTTTCTGATCTGCGACTTTCCTGTGACGTTAGCTCTCGGGTCTGTGCAGGTTTTCCACGATGCTCCTGAAGGCAGCACGCTGTGGGCGTACAGAGAGTGGAATGTGAACTTGGTGAAGAAGCAGAGATGTCATGCATGTTTCAGAGTTTTGTCTCTCCACCTGCCACTTTTTGTTCCCTGTCACCTCCTTCGCTGCGTCAGCTCCTGCTTCTCTGTCACATTCCCCTTTAAACTCTGTGGCTGTTGTCGCTCAGCTGTGGCGTTGAAGAGAGCTGTGGCAGGTCAAGGCACATTTAAGATGATGCTGTTGTCACTCACCTGTAACTTAAAGCCCCCCTCTATGCTGTAAAATGTTTGGATGGTGTGTGTTGGTGTACATTCGTCTCCTGATGGAGGGGAGTTTCTCTGAGCTCTGAGCAGGATTTTGTGACATCAGAACCAGTTTGGAAGCGAATCAGGATCCAGTGTGAAGCGGAAACCGCTGTCAGTGAAGGAGGAGACGTCTCGTGTTGATCACATTCATAGATTCTGGATTTTTTCCAAGTAGTACATGTAAAAAATGTCCCAATTATGGAAAAAATATATCAGACACAAATTATTATTTAAAGCAGAGTCTAAAAACATCATGTCAGGAGAAAATCTGCGAGTTTGAAAAACTTTCTGATGAATTTAAGGTTTATTCTCAGTCTCAGTCGTCCTGTGTAGGGATCAGAGAAATCTCATTAATGTTTAGATTTACATGAGAGTTTGTATTTTCTGTTGTTGCTAAGTTAAAGAAGTTTTTGATGACTGGTTTTTCAGGCTGATACTTACAGACTGGGACATTTTACAGTTGAAAAATCAGCGTCGCTGCCTTCTGGTGGACAAATGATGTATTGGTGCCACCTCAAATCTAGTTTGGCGTCTTTATTTGGCAGTTTGCTTGTTACTTATCCGCCGACATATACACCCAATATACTGGATTGTTGAGGCAGATTTATGAGTTTAAAAACCTGATAATGACATATTGACTGATGGTAACTTTTTAAAGATAAGCTCCCGACATAGCAACCTCGATACTACCTGTAGCTGGTGAAGTCATATAGCTCCAGGTGTCCAGCAACAGCCACCACTAGTTCCTCCTCCATGACTGTTGTTTCCAAGTGAAGCCCCGCCTCCGAATTGATCGGATTGGACATTGAGTTTAATGTTCCCTCATCATCATTAAGAGTTTTCAACGGCCCTTTTCCAGAGAGACAGGTCACCTGTAGTCAACAATAGATGAATCGTTTCAAGCTTTAAAGGACGCAGAAGACTCACAATAACAATCAATAATCTGAAATTACCAAGTGATAGATTATATTAGCCTGCAGTACAATGCAGTTCAGTATTGATCAGTGTGACAACAGCACCTCGTGATGCTCCTTGGTTGCTTATTAATGTTATCAGTGTCACCGGGACACATGTTCTTCTATCTGACAATAGTTCATGCAAATAAGAAGCAGCCCAGATGCATGATGGGAGATTTTCACCGTAGCTGCCAACCTGTTTTACTTTGCAAACTTTGCACAAACTTATCTCGCACAGTTTTCTCAGTGTTTGCGTAACAGCCCAAGAGTGAGCGCATGAATAAAGTACGTCGACTGTGAACGCGAGTTTACGAGGCTGTAAGCTGTGTGTGTGTGAGTGTGTCTGTGTGTGTGTGTGTGTCTGTCTGTGTGTGTGTGTGTGTGTGTGTGTGTGTGTGTGTGTCTGTCTGTGTGTGTGTGTGTGTGTGTGTGTGTGTGTGTGTGTGTGTGTCTGTCTGTGTGTGTGTGTGTGTGTGTGTGTGTGTGAGAGCACGTACAGTATGATAAGAGAGAAAGTCCCTCTAAACACAGACCAGATGTAGAGCTGCAAAGAGGAGAAGAGGAAGGAAGATAAAACAAAATGCAGCTCTCCATTCAGTTTACTTTACAGAGAGTGAACTCACATGTTTGTGTGTGTGTGTGTGTGTGTGTGTGTGTGTGTGTGTGTGTGTATGTTTCAGAGTGTGTGTGAGTGTGTGAGTGAAAGAGAGAGAAAAAAGAATCATCTCTATGCATGTGTTCATCTGTGTCAGATGCAAAGATCCTCACTCTTCTTCTCTTTCTAAATTCTGTGTGGGCTCTCACTGTATCACTAACATGTGGGCAGCAGCAGCAGCAGCAGCAGCAGCAGCACACGGCTAAATAATCAATAGAGCCGGCCTCGGCCTTCGTCACTCATCACCATCCTCACTCCACCGCCTCTTTCTCTCTCTCTCTCTCTGTCTTTCCCGCCTCCCACTGTCTCAGCAGATGGAAAACAAAAGAACAGCAAGGTGTAAACATTTATGTTTTCCTTCTTTTGCTGATTTAAGATCTTTTTCTTTTCGTTGTTGTCATGCTGGTTGATGAATGAAATGAGGAGTTGAACTGGGTTTAAATGCCAGAGACGTCTTTAACTCAAAATAAGTTATTTAACTCAGAATAACTTGTGTAAAGTGTGTGCACGATTCTCTCAAGAAGCTTAAGAGATTGTTTGTAGAGACACAGAACAACTACAAACCACGCAGCCAAAGTCTCTTTGTTGTCATTTTCTGTCTCTTAGCGGCTGTTTTAAGTCTCTTTGTTGTTGTTTTACGTGTCTTTGCAGCTTTGTGTCTCCTTGTGGTTGTTTGCTGTCTCTTTGTAGTCGTTTGGTTAACAGTCCCTGGTCCTGTGTCCGGTAGGCCTGTTCGCCCACCCACTCGTGAATACCACGCTCAGTAATGGAGATGTATTATGATGTAACATGACGACCCCGGACCCTGTTTCTGTTACAATACTCACAGACAATAAGCAACACTTTATGGTTTAACAGTGTGGAAAGGAGCTGATGGAGTGATGGATGCATGAGTAAAAAGTTGGATGATGCATTGAAAAAGTAGAGGATTAAAAAACTTTTTGAGATCTTAATTTTTTCATAAATCGCTCCTCTTTCATTTTGCCAAGTGAAACCTGCCGATCAAACTACTTTTCTATCCCTCTTCTACTTACTACAAACAAGCACACTTCTAAACCGCCGGTCCATGTTTTCAGTCAGATGTTATCAGCTGCAGCTAGCTCGCTAATTAAGATAACATTAGCTCCATGAGTCGGTCGCCCCAGCTGACTCCATTTAACATGAGAAACCCTCTAACGGAGCCTTGATTTTGCACTTAATGCTAAAGATGGAAGCTGAAGCGGCTGCATGCAAGCGGTTAAAGAGTCAGGCGAGTTGACGATCCGTGTAGAAGACGTGGAAACAATGAGACAGCATCGTGTTGTGTTCCAGCGTCGAGCTGTTCAGGCCTGGAATTGGAAGTATGATCAGACTTATTTCATTCTAACGAAACCCAACACAGATTTGAAGGTTTCTGCTTTTATTGTTCTTCGTTGTTGTGGTGAATCTGTGCGACTACAGCTCCGTGCACACAGCTTCAACATGTGGAGGACTCGGGCCCGACAGGCCTGCCGGGCCTCGTTATGGTCAGTGAGCTGATTGGATGAGCCACCGCTGTGGTTAAGGTTTGGTTAAGTTTCGCCTGCTCAGATTTGTAAGGATGAGAAAAACCTGCACACACACCCCCCCCCCTAATTCGAGGACGTGTGTTTCTCCTCCAATAACAACCGCTGACAATACCCACCCCTCCCCTCCAGCCACCCCTCCCCTCCACCTGCCAAAACCAGTGAAACTCGGTCAGAGTTGCATAAGGAAGGCCACGCTGAAACACATGTTGCAGGCCTGGATGAGGGGATTTTTTCCACCCGGTTTAGAGTTCGTACAGGAGTCGGGTCCCCTGAGCCGCGTCCAGGGGCCTCGATACGATGACGGGCCGGCGGGATCGGAGCAGGTTTCCTCTTCCTGCGGCGGAGAGGGAGGGGGAGGGGGAGGGGAGTCAAACTGATACAGAGGAAGAGGATGTCAGTCGTCACTTTGGACAGCTTGATAGCACGAGAGCGTGTTTGCATGTGTGACTCCTCTTTCCACTGGAAGCTGTCACTCAGATCTGAACCAGGGCCTGAACGTGAGGAATTTGTCCTCCGCCACTTTCTGTTTCTCACACTGGCTTCGTTTCCTGCCATTTTCTGTCGGCTGCCGTTGACCCCTAAGTGGTGCAGGAATATCCCAAGTATGTGAATGGGAACTGAAGTCTTGTGTTTTTCTTTCTTCTTTCTCCTTTTTTTTTTCCGACTTAATTCTCTGGGAAACCACATTCTTCCTTTGCCCCGAACTTGATTTTACAGGCTGATTTTGCTGCAACAAAACGCTCCCCGCTCCGTCTGACTGTCTCAGGCGAGGCAGAGTTAAATGTTTGTAGGTGCCGAGGATGTTTTAAAGGGTCAAAGGCTCGGAGGAGGAAAAGCTGCTCTCTGTGGTTTTAAATTATAAGCACATTTCACTTCTGGACAAATCCCAGTCGGTGATTTCACAGCAGGTGTTTTCCCTGAGCTGTCAAAGACAACGCACCTGCTATGACATCAGTGGTGGGGGCGTGGCCTCAAGTGCAACAAGATTAGAGAGCAGGGCAGCTTTATTCTGCTTTAATATTTATAAATATCACTTCTACTGAACGAATCTACTCAAATCACGATATAGTTTATGATCATTCATTTTAATAGAGAATGATGACAGCAGCAGGTCACTCCAGGCGTTAGTAATGTGGTTGGTGGTTCATGTGTTTATGGTTTGAAATTGAGACAAGTTTGGAGTCAAAGAGTCACGGCAATTTTATGCTCGAATTAACACCTGTGCTGTAATTTAGGCAATTTGCAACAACTGGCGCTTTTCAATAAATGTTTCTTTTGGCCTCGGATGCAAAGTTGTGGTTTGGAGAGCGAGAGCGAGAGCGAGGGGCGTCTTTGTAGAGCTGCCATTTCGCATCGACATTCATCCGTCATACGAGGAGAAATCCATCATTTGAGCCGTGAGTGGGCACAGAGGCCGCGCAGCTAGAACAAAGTGAATGACCCGAAAAAACTTCTGTCTCTTCACCTGAATCCAAGTGTCTCTGGAGGTTGTCTGAAGGTGTTCAGGGACATTAATAACTGAAGTACACAAGGCAAGTTAAAGCACCTATGTGTACCAATATAATATTTATACCTTCCCTGAGCAGGTACAAGTTATTCCTTATTGACTGGTCTCATAGTGGAACAGTTGAAAAGATGGAAATATCCCTGATATTTAAATTGTAAACTGGGATCATGTTTTAATGTTGTATTGAGCTGAACAGTTACTGTTGTTTGGAAACAGACAGGGGCGCGTAGGATTTCATGTTCCATTCACATGACGTGGGAATTACCAGCGACATTAAGTTTTTTTAACAAAAACTTAATGCCAGATTCTCGTTTCCAGAAACTTTTGAAGTTGGTCTTAAAAAAGTAAAAAAAAGAAAGTGTGACTGAGGTGACTGATACATATTGAATGATGTAATGGTTCTGTCACATGTTAGCTATTTCACACGTGACGCCAAACGTTACTTTCTCTTTTTTATTTAATTTTTTTTTATTGTATTACTTCATGATCCATTCAAAGCCTTCTATGAGACTCAGCTGCAAACAAAAATAATGAATCTGATACGTCGAAATAGATTAAATTATAAGCATCCAACAAGAAAAAAAAAGAAATTTAAATACGATATAAAAACAACTTTCTCTTTTTTAAATACAACAGTGTTGTCGATCTCTTAAAGGGCCCCTCCAGCCATTTCCAGTCTGTTTACAAAGTTGTATAAAGTCTTTTGTGTTTCCACAGGGAGCTGCACAAAGTCTGATGAATTTCCTCAAATGAGTCAGAGTTGTTTGGGTCTGAATACGACGAGTTTGAAAAGTGAAAAGATCTGTTGATGTGGAGTTAAAAACCTCTTTGGCCTGCTGCTCACCTTTAGCGGTTCAAAGCTACATTAGCTGCTACTAGCATAACACACCTGGGTCTCGTGGTGTGAACCATTTTCTGAGTTCCCAGTCAGAGATTTCAACTGCACTACTTCCCTGAAGTTGGAAAAGTGTAAGAACCTCTCTATCCCGACTTCAAAATCCAAGATGGCTACTCTGTGCATCAGCAGCTGTAGTAATATACTGTTTATTAGCACTTCTTATTTGTGTTGCATCAAATTATCAACTGGTATTGCTAACAGTAGCAACAACAACACCAAGCTTCCCACTTGGTCATTCCCAGCTCTGATGTTGTGCCAAACTGTCAGCAGTCGTGTTGCATTGTGGGTAATGTAGGCGCCAGGTTTGATATATTGATGGAGTAGTTTTTAGGTTCCATCACTGTTAATTGTGTCTCTCTCTCCCGTTTGACCTGAATATATTTTTAATATTGGTCGACCTAGTTTTAGATTTAGTGGAAGGGGAGATGGTGAAGAGTTTGGTGTGAAACTAACGTTGTAGCAGATGTTATTGTTTGACTTTACACTTCATACTAACACTCTACTGGTGCAGTAACATAAGCCATCGATCTCCATTACAACAGTGTTTTTGTATTTGCTGCTTTGTTTCACTATGTGACTCATTTCCTTCCAAAGCCTGTTATGAAAATCAAATGGTTGATGAGAAGATGAGAAAAAGTCTTTAACTCCCCTCTCCTTCTCTCTCTAATTCCCCTCCTCCTCCTCCTCCCCCTCTCCTCCCTCGTTCCCACGGGTGGACGTCAACCTCATGACTCAATATCCCTCCCTGTTGGCCCCTCTGTAATTCCCCTTCTCCTCCTTTCTTACTTCTTTTCCTTCAGCCTCCGTCCTCCAACACATCTCATCATGTTTTTACAAACAGTGACACGCAAGAGCAAAAAAATAAAAAATCCTTCTTAAAACCTGCTTCGGGAAGTTGTTTTGAGCCGATGTTCGGAGATAAATTCAGGTTCTGACCCCACACATTCAAGCATTCAGTGGAGACGGATGACTTAAGACATCCTGGCTTTCATTGTGGAGATGTTCTCTAAAAACCACAGGTTTTTTCATCACAGATGCGAGCTATGGCAAAAGCTATCAAAAATCTTTTCAGTGTCAAAATGTTTCTCACTTCTCCCCCTCCTCCCCCACCATCGCTCTTCCTACTGGCAGTGATTCAGAGGGCAGCGGCAGCGGTGGCACACACAAACCTCCCGCCACCACTTCCCAAAACACTGCAGGAGAAAGGCCTTTTATTTTTTAATAATCTGATTTAAATTTTTAGTGAAATTTAATATTCAGAGCTGCCAAATCACCAGAAGTCAGGCTCATTTGCAGATTCTTCTAATCCAAGTGGAATTATTCATTATAACAATAATGTCTCCTTGAAAGAAGAAGCCTGTTAAAACTGAGATGCTGCCCTCTTTTTAGCGTTCAGCAACTTTCTTTTTCTTCTTTTTGGCCATGTCCTTTGTTCTGATTTGATTTGACCAGAGAGATTCATTTTAAGGCGTATTCTCTTTCTTTCCTGGGCTGCTTGTTGCTCATCCATCATTTGTCCAATTGCATGTTGAGTCATCTCTAAAGCTTGATAAGGAGCACTGATCATCAGAGAAGAGCAGAGCAACCCATTTAATAAAAGCTAATCCAGTTAATACGTATGTGACAAACAGAATTTTAAACTGTTTCCTGGAAGCAATGGGAAGCCAACGAAGAGGTGCTAAGATCGAGGTAATATGTTTACTTCTTGTACCTCCAGT